>NW_024868091.1:123060-203733 GCF_013358625.1 Macadamia integrifolia
AGAGGTTGGGGGTGCTGTAAAGTTATCAGGTTCTAGATTTCATGTCTGTCACTTGTCGCTTTTAGGCCAACAAAGAATAAAATTCCATCCTCTGGTGCACTCGTAGTCCCCTACTATGACAACCCTTTCACTAATGTCAAATAGAGATGGATAGACTAGTCCAAGTCAGTGTTTAAGCTCACTGTCCTGGACCTTTTGATCTCTGGGCTTCATTTGAACTTTCCA
This sequence comes from Macadamia integrifolia, assembly GCF_013358625.1. Classification (NCBI taxonomy): domain Eukaryota; kingdom Viridiplantae; phylum Streptophyta; class Magnoliopsida; order Proteales; family Proteaceae; genus Macadamia; species Macadamia integrifolia. The sequence goes on from NW_024868091.1 coordinate 123,286, forward strand.
ATAGGCTCTTCTATACCATTTAGTGCCCTTCAAACAAGAGGTTAGACTTTTCTCTTGATGAAACTAACTATTTTGTGTAACTAAGTTAATCTAATCTTACAACTCCATACATCAGCATGTGAAGAAATGTGAACACTCTTTTAAGTACTTTTGTACATGCTCACCCTCACACTGTTTACTGTTTAGTGTGTAGATAATTTTTCTTTTCCTTTTTTTTTTTTTTGGCGGGGGGTTGATAAGTTTTATGAATTCTTTCTATCACAATACAGGGTTGTGGAATCCAAAGGAGCTTCGTTGTTGATGCTGCTTCGAAGGTAAATTTGTAGATGTATGTCTTTGAACAGGAAAGTTAACTTGGACATCCCCAATCAATCTATTTTTCCATGGTGCAGCTTCCCATGCTTCGGAAATTATCTCTGGATCTGTGTGACGCAAATGAAGGTGGCTTTGATAGTCCTAGCGTAAGTTATAAAAGGCCTTAAACCTTTTGTTTTGAAGTTTATATACCATATGAGCAATTCTAATTGTCACTAGTGGCCTTGCTTTTTCCAAACCATCACTGGGAAACATTTAAGGGATCTCTTTGGTCAAGAATCACATTATGCGGTGGCAGTGACCACTGAAATTTTACATTGTGTATTCTCCCAAACTATCTGATTGACAATGCTGGTGAGGGGGGAGTGGAAGACCTGTTCTGGAAGATTCTCCTTGGGTCTACATTGTGGATGCCTCTCCGGGTTCTGACCACTTGTCAGATTATGTAGTGTTGGAGATCCGAAGGAGCAGGGATTCCAACATCTTCTAAACAGTGGCAGCTTCATCTGGAACCCCCATTGTTCCCTACTTCCTTTTTTTCTGTTCTGTGAATTTTTTCTTAAATTTCTTGTGTCCTAATGGTTCAGTGATGCCTCATTAGTCATTATTTCTCTAGATTCCTTTCTCCCATATCGTTTAAATATCATGAAGAGGTAGAAGACCAACACATTGGAAAGACCATATTACTCATTTGTCAATACGTAATCATTGAGGGAATCTGCCCTTGCTTTATGACTTACAGAAGTCAAAGGGTTAAAACTGTATTTTTTTTTCTTCTTCTCCACGTACAATGTAGATCTAATTCCACTGTTTACATTTCTGTCCATGAATTATCCTTGTTGGAGACAAGATTGGCAAACAATCCTTTCATTATATATGCAAATATTGAAATGCAGGGATACAAGCCAATGCAGTTTAGGGTTATAGAAAGAAATTAGAAACAAGAACAACAGCAACCATAACATTATCCCACCAATCATAAACTAGAAACAAGAACTACAATTTTGTTAGAATAGGAATAATTGTGCCGCAGGGGCACATTGGGGCTTTCCCCCCTCCACCAACAGAGTGGGGCGGCTAGATGGGGGAGTATTCTTGTAATTACTTTATGATTTTTTTTTTTTTTTTTTTTTTTTTGGTACTCTATCATGACTCTATCATGATTCTATAATATAAGAGGACTTGTGTGATCTGTTAAAGACACACAAGCATTCTCCCTCTTCATACTGTTAACATGGTATCAGAGCCTAATTTCTTATCTTAGTTTCCAGTTTCCAGTTTCCAGCCCTCCCTCTTCTCATCTTCAAGAATTGCAAGCCTCCATCCTTGCCTTCCTTCACCTTTGTTAGCCTCAATCTTCTCCTACCTTTGCCCCCTTCACTTCCTATAGGACAGCACTGATGAGGTGATTCCTACGAATCTAGTGGCTGTCCTATACCCTACCTCATGAACTAGAACCCAAAAACCTTGCAAAAAAACTAGGGTTCTTCACACTATGCGATTTTTTATTCTTCTTTTTTAGGGAGTGTGGTTTCTTCCTCTTTACAGAATACACCTCTACCTCTTGAAGATCAAGTTCAGCAACCTTGAAGGACTAATCACTACTAGCAAGACTGAAGATTAACTTAATTATTTTTTCCAACTTAGGGTTTTCTTCCAAAACCCTGCCTAAATTGATTTTAGGGAATTCCTCCTCAAAATGGGATGATTTTTTAGGAGATCATCATCACCATTGAAGAGGAGATCGACCAGCCTCGTGGCCCCATCTGCCAAGTCTTTGTATCAAATCTCCCCTCTTTTATGATAATTAGGGTTTTCCCCCCAAACCCTAATTTTCCTATCTCAACAATTCTTCATCAAAATCAGATATAATTTGGAGTGGCTCACTCCTCCTACTGGACAATTTGATCCAAGTTTGAACCTTTTTTTACGGCTGATTTTGAATATCTGGTATTTCTCTCACTCATTGTCGATTTTTTCTGAGTCAATCATGTCTGAAGTAGCTACTGTAACATCTAGATCTGATGGACAAAGTCGCTATGACTATTTGACTTTTGGGACTAGCTCTGTGAAATTGGAGGGAACTAATTACCTCTTTTGATCTAGATCTACCTATCTTTCCATTGCTGGTAGAGGTCTCACTAGACATATTACAAGGAAATTGAAGAAACCCTCTGCTAAGGGTACCCCTCAGAATAAATGGGTCATTAATGTCTCTTTGGATACGGCTTACTTGATTGGTTCTATTTATCAATCTGTTTTTCTAGAGGATTTTTTCTGTTAGATATTGCTTCTCAGAGTTGGACTGCTGCTAAGGAAACCTATGGGCAACTGGGGAATGATGCTCAAATATTTGATCTTAGCAAAAAGTTCATACTACTACCTAGCAGGAACTCTCTATGTCCAAATATTATGTTGAACTTCGGGCCCTGTGGTATGAACTAGATCACTTTGCAGATTATCATCCCACTACTATTGATGATTGTATAGCTTACACAAAACATGTGGATAAAGTTAGGTTGTATGATTTCTTGGCTGGTTTAAATGTCAAATATGATCAAATTTGTGTTCAAGTGCTTAGCAAATCTCCCTTTTCTACTCTGGAACAGTCCTTGGCCCTGGTTTATATAGAGGAATATCTTCGTAACTCTATGCTACATACTTCCACTACTGAAAAAATTAGCCCTATAGACTGGATCCACTACTGCCTATGAGTGAGAAAATCGAACTAGTGATACTACCAAGGAGATTGTTCAATGTGAACACTGCCATAGGCCATACCATACCAAGGATAACAGTTGGAAGCTCCATGGAAAACCTGCTGATTTTGAGGCGAAGCATGCTCAGGTTGATTCAAAACTAAAGCCCGTTAGGCTGAGACTATGGATACTTCATCTGCAACTGATATAGGAGTCTCCCAGGAGGGACTCCAAGCTTTCAACGTATGCTCGAGGCTTCCAATTCTTCAACTCCTGCCAATTTAGTCCCCTTAGGTTCTAAATTTTCTCACTTAGGTATTTTATTCGGTGGTCATTGTGCATCAGTCGTCTCCACTCCCTGGATCATTGACTCTGGTGCCACTGATCATATGACCGGTTCCTCCAGTTTATTTCACCAGTATTCACCCACCTCAGGTAGAGATAAAGTTAGGGTAATAGATGGCACCCTATCATCTGTCTCTTGAAAGGGTTTTATTAAGTGTTCTTCTATACCTCCATATTCAATTTTACATATCCCAAATTTTACTACTAATTTTCTATCCATTAGTAGTCTTACTAAGGACCTAAATTGTAAAGTAACATTTTTTCCTTCCCAACACATTTTTCAGGATCTTGTAATGGGGGAAGATGATTGGATGTGGTAAGGTGCAGGGTGGTCTTTATTTGCTTGATGATGGTTGTCTCTCTATGGCTGCAACATCAACTACTCCAAATCAGCTACGCTCTGCTTCTTCTGAATTGAATCAATGACACTTTCGTTTGGGACACTCACCAATTGGGACCTTATCTCTTTTATTTCCGTATTTAATTAAATCATATACTAGGGATGAATTCTTTTGTGAGGCCTTTACTCTAGCTAAACAGACTTATTCCAGTTATTTACCTTTAAATAGAAGAAGCTCTTCTATTTTTCATTTGGTTCACTCTGATGTATAAGGTCTGTGTCATCGGACATCTATTTCTGGAAAAGGATAGTTTGTGTCCTTTATTAAATGTCACTCTAGAACTACTTGGATTTACATGATGCAGCACAAAAGCGAAGTGTTATATTGTTTTCAGTGGTTCCATAAAATGGTTCATTCTCAGTTCAATGCAACTCTGAAAATTCTTTTTAGTGATAATGGAAAAGAGTACGTGGAGGGTCAGTTTAAAAAATACCTAGTTGATCATGGGATTCGTCATCAGATAAGTTGTGTTTGATACTCCTGCTCAGAATGGGGTGGTTGAAGGCACTTGTTGGATATTGCTCGAGCCATGATGTTTGGTAAACAGGTTCCATCTCAGTATTGGAGTGATGCTATCCTCACAGCATCTTACCTAATCAATCACATGCCGACTCGTGTCCTCAACTCTCGAAGTCCTGTTGAGGTTCTTTAAGGGACTACATCCTTCCTGGCTCCTCCAAAAACTTTTGGGCATACCTGTTATGCTAGGGATCATCATTCACCGGGAAAATTGGAACCTCGAAGTACTATGTGTATCTTTCTGGGTTACTCTCCTGCACAGAAATGATACAGGTGTTAACATCCTCCTACGACGTACTATGGTAACAATGGATGTTGTGTTTCATGAATCTGTTGGTTACTAATAATCGTCACGTCTTCAGGGGGAGTCTGGTATTACTAGTGAAGCAGAGATAACTCTAAATCTGTTTGCTTCACCAGTATACCCATCATATTCACCTCAAGATCCTCATGCTCCATAAGACAGTGAGGGGACAGAACCTATTGTTCCGACTCAAGGGGAGATGACTCCAGTTCAGAGAACCATTGGTGAATTCCATAGACAAATTGGAGACTCCACTCTTCAAGTTTGTCATAGGGGATATACCAGAAATAAACAACTTCTGACCATCACCACTACTACAACACCTTTACATATCCCTTCACCAGCCCCCTAACAGATTCAAAGCAATGGTGCTCTACGATCAACTAGCTCAGCCGTTGTTTGGTTGCATGAGGCGCATTAGCATGCATAGTTGTTTGATTGCTGCTAGCGTGGCGTGTTACCGCAGTAGTTTGATTGCTCCTTAAGCGTTGACGTGAGCCGGAAAGACCTTGATCCAGAACCGACTGAGCCTCATACTTCAGGTCTAATTTCTCCTTCTGAACAACCTATTCGCCTCAGAAAAGGCACTAAGACCTGTACTCAACACTCTATATCTCATGTTTCATATGATCTCTTTCTCCCTCCTATTGTGCTTTTGTGTCTTCCCTTTCATCTACTTGTGCCCCTAAAAATTGGCAGAAGCTTTTGTAGAAAAAAATGGAAGAGCGCAATGGAGGAAGAAATAGATTCCTTAAAAATGAATGCTACATGGGAACTTGTGACTCTTCTACCTGGGAAGAGACATGTTGGCTGTAAGTGGGTGTTTGTGGTAAAACAAAAGATCGACGGTTCTGTTGACAGATATAAGGCAAGGCTTGTGGCTAAAGGGTTCACTCAGACTTATAGAATTAACAACCTAGGGACGTTTGCACTAGTTGCCAAGTTGACCCTTGTGCGAATGTTACATTCATGTGCTATTAACCTAGGATGGGAACTCCAACAACTTGATGTAATGAATGCTTTCCTCCACAGAGAGCTCGATGAGGAAGTTTATATGGAAATTCACCAAGTTTCTCTAGCACAAGAACTCAAGGCAATGTCTATAAGTTAAAGCGTGCTCTATATGGTTTGAAGCAGTCACCTAAAACATGATTTGGAAGATTTCACAAGGCTATGACATGTGGGTAAGTGGGTTATAAGGAAAGTAATGCTGACCTCACATTGTTCATAAAGAGGTCTGGTGAAAAAGTTACTATACTCATTATCTATGTGGATGACATCGTGGTAACAGGAAATGACGGTACTGAGATTGATCATCTCAATGGTTTTCTGGACAGATAATTTGAGATGAAGGATCTTGGAAAGTTAAGGTACTTTCTTGGGATTGAAGTTGCTATGTCTTCAAAAGGCATCTTTCTCTCTCAAAGGAAGTACATCCTTGATCTGCTCCCTGAGACAGGTATGTTGGGATGTCATCCTTCTGATACTCCTATAAAAGCTAGTACCCGTCTCAAAGAAGAGGAGGGTGAATTAGTTGAGAAAAACTGCTACCAATGGTTGGTAGGGAAACGGATATTTCTCTCATACACGACCTGATATTGCTGTGGTTGTGAGTTTGGTCAGTTAGTTTATGCATGATCCCTATTCTTCTCATATGGAAAAAGTTGTGCTTATCTTGCGATACTTGAAGTCAGCTCCAGGAAAAGTGATCCTCTTATCTCCTCATGATCGCCTCTGAGTTGAAGCTTATACAGATGCTGATTGGGCTGGTTCACCTAACAGAAAGTCCATATTTGAAGCAGAATTTTATGCCATGGCACAAGGGATTTGTGAGTTACTATGGTTGCATACACTTTTGGATGATATTGGAGTACATGTTCATCTTCTAATGATGCTTTATTTTAATAACAAGGCTTCTATCTGTATAGCTCATAATCCAGTACAGCATGACCAAACCATACATGTGGAGATTGACAAACACTTCATCAAATAGAAGTTGGATGATGGTTTGATTTGTGCTCCTTTTGTGAAGTCTTGTGATCAACTAGTTTATGTGTTCACTAAAGGGCTGGTTGAAGAGTTGTTTCATCCTAGTGTAGTCAAATTGGGTATGTGTGACATCTATGTACCAACTTGAGGGGGAGTGTTAGAATAGGAATAAGTGTTCTGCAGGGGCACTGGGGCTTTCCCTTTCCATCGACCCTATTTAGAGTGGGGTGGCTGGATGGGGAGTATCCTTGTAATTACCTTATGTTTTCTGTTTTGTACTCTTATCATAACTCTATCATGATTCTTTATTATAAATAGAGGACTTTTGTGATCAGTTAAAGACACACAAGCATTCTCCCTATTCATACTGTTAACAAAATTATATCAGGATTGATGTAGAATCAATAGGACAGGAACAAGACAGAATTGATAGTAATTGGGCGAATTTAGATAAGTCTCAGACCAACTGCCTGATTAGCCTGAAATTCTGGTTGAATATTCAGTTTTATTAGATTTATCAACTGAGTACTAACAAAAGAAATCTTTAAAATTAAGTGAGGATTTATAGATGATTCCTAGGCTGCTTAAAGCTATATGCAATAGCTTAGGAATCTCAACAGAATCTGGTATCTGTGTTTATCTGGAATAAGCCTTGGACGTGATGATAGAGACACAGTAGGAATTGGCAGGGGCTTTGATTGTAAGGCTGGCCTTAAGCTGCGGTAACAAAGATCTATTGGCAGTACTCTGGTGGCCTATCAGAGTCCATAAAAAATTCAATAATATTGTTAAATGATTCTAATATCCAGATTTGAAATATAGGATTCATATTCTGCCAAATATGAATTCGATGAATAGAGTAAAAAAATAAAAAAATAAAAAAGGAAATAAGTAGTAGAATACTCAAATGTGGGTTACCAATTGCAATTCCTGCCTCTTGGTGCTCCTTATATGATTAATGATGCTAACAGTGTTATATCTGCTATTGTGCCTCAGTGTGCTGATAGGTTCTCCTTGAGTATCATTAAAATAGCAAGATGTAAGCAATGGAGATGTCCGTTCAATCTCCAAAAACTGGATGACTGTAGAAGACCACTTCATAAGGAGACCATAATTTTGGAGTGGAACAGTAAAGAACTCAGAACGACAGTGGTGAAGGAAAGAGTGTAATGGAGAACAGTGCAGTATGGACTTTCATTTACCAGAACATTTAGGTGATTGGCTTAATTGATTGCGCCGCGTTTGTACTTTATAGAAGTGATCAAATAATGAATGGTTTCAAGGAGCAGAATCTGTGAGGTGGCTTCAGCTGTAAATACTGCTAAAACAAGCTGGACATGATAATCCTGTGTTCAATCTTGCAGCTAAACTGTATTGCACCTTCTGTTGGGATTGGCCATAAGTCCCTTCTATCCTAGGCAAGTATACTTTCTGGTGCAATGCTTTTTATTTTAACAATTTATATGCTCTTGTGCAATGCTTTTTATTCTAATAATTTTTTTTTTTTGAAGGAGGGGATATGGTGGAGGGAGGAAGTCTCCATAAGGCATCAATGTGCCTGTTCCTTAGGGTGTCTCTGATAGGTTTGGGCTTGAGAGTGCCAAGTTTGGAACTTACCTCAAAGTAGATGGCTTTCCAAATCCTTTCAAAGGAACGAGAGTTGGAAGTCCATCTTTTGAGGTTTCGCTCCATCCAAATGTGGTTGATAGTTGCTTCAAATGTAAGCTTCCCTATAGTGTGACACAATGTAGTGCCGCCAAAAGTCATATCAATCCATATCCATTCCCTGGAGAAGGGCAAGTGGGTCTCGGGTTGGGCCAAATGGAGTTGAGGGCCTTCTTCCAGATTGTGTTGGAGAAGTTATTCTAATAATTTAAAAGTAGTTAATTGGCCTAACTGATTGTGCCACAGTTCTACTGCATCGAAGTGATCAAATCATGAATGGCTTGTATTGCTGACTGCACCTGACATGAATTGGTTTCAAGGAGCAGAATCTGTGAGGTGGCTTCAGCTGTAAATACTGCTAAAACAAGATGGACATGATAATGCTGCATTCAAGCTTGCAGCTATACTGGATTGCACCTTCTGTTGGGATTGGCCATAATTCCCTTATATCCAAGGCAAGTATTCTTCCTGGTGCAATGCTTTTTTATTCAAATAATTTTTATGCTCTTTGTGTGGTGATGCTTTCTATTAAATGTCCATGGTGGTTAATTTGGGGAATATTACACGTGTGCGTATGTGTGTGTAAAAGTGTGTGTTAAAGTAAAACATTTATTAAGTTCTGCTAATACATATTCTAAATTTTAAGAAATCTTACTGAATATGATTTACATTGTACTGGATTAGTTAAGCTTTTGTTTCCCTCTAGAAACTAGAAAGATAAGATTTATTTCAACCTAATATTCTTGATATAAGCATTGGCAATAGAAATCTGAGATGTAACATGTAGAAAATCTTGATTTACAGAATATGTTTTTGAATAAGGATACTCTTGTTGAGTATATACTGTCTGTTTTTTTTAAGCCAATGTGACAACTTTTGAGCCCCATCTCAAGTTCAGTTGTTAAACCAATTTGTCCAGAGCTGGCTCTCCAAATGTTTTTCAAAACTTTATGGGCCACTTCAAAATGAATTACAGCTGAAACTTTGGAGATGGGTGGATGGATGATGGCATGGACATGTCAGTTTGAACAAAAGAATCCTATCACACTGCCTCCCTTCTCACCTCACCCCAGCCAAATCAGAGATCCTTTTGCTGCCTATCCAGGAAGAGAATCTTCAATCTCCTTGCCCAATTGCCCACTTTGTAGTAGAATCTCTACAGTGTCTCTTGCTTCTACATGGTGCTTCTTTGACAAACAGATAATTATTGTCAAAGAGTACTTGAATATCGGCATAGAAAATAGAAGAATCTGCTACCTTGTAGCAAAAATGAACGGGAACCACACCACAAATTGCAGTCTACACATTGTGTCAGGGTTGAGGGTAGCGTATTTCAATGGTTGTCCTGTGCTCTCAGGGCTTGGATTTAGCTTCTCTTTATCATCCTCACATCTTTAGAAGGCCAGAATAGGACTTACGCATACTTTGACACCAAGGCGGGCATTAAAGCTGTGACAGAATCAGATCAAGAATGTGGCCAGGGTGATTAATAAAAAAAATTCCCCTCCTTGGCCATTCTCAAGATTGATCTTCATAAAGATTATGATTCTTGAGCATAGTTTTTAAGGCGTCGCCTTACCAGCGCCTTGGCGCTGATGCGGTCTAGAGATGGTAAGGCAGTGCTCCGCTTTAGTGAAGTGGCGCCTTATGGGTTTTTTTTTTTTAAACATATTTTAAAATTACTTGATGAAGAATTGATGATTGATGATTGATGAAGATGAACTTAGTTTATTCACTTTATTGATTTGTTTTCTTGATGAATATCTTACATTGGTATGATTATGAACCTTTAATATTTATTTAACTATGAATAATAGGATTCAACTAGGATTTGAGCCAAATAGATTGGTTTTATAAAAAAATTACACAAAACGCTTTAGTCGATAAGGCACGCTTTATGCCCGCCTTATCGCTAAGGCCTCCGAAAGACCCTCAAACGCCTACGCGCTACTGCCTTAAAAACTATGTTCTTGAGCTAGAGCTACTTTTTCCAAATAATGGAGTTGATGGGTTTTCTTGTTAGGTTTATATTATGGGAGAAACAATGTGTGATGATGACCTTTATGTTGTTAGTTCTTGTGAATGGGAGTCCTGCAGATATCTTTTTTCTAGTTGTAGAGGAATTAGACAAGTGGCGCGCTTGGTCCAACGGTAAGGTATGAATGTTGCAATCTGGTGGTCAAGTGGTCGAAACAGCCTCTCAACATTCTCGGGGTAAGGCTGCGTAGTTCTCGCCCCCCCCCACCCAAGCCCTCACACATGTGGGAGCCTCGTGTACCAGGTATGCCCTTTTTTAGTAGAGGAACTAGACAAGGGGACCCGCTCTCCCCCTATCTTTTACTTTAGCTATGGAAGGCCTTTCTATGATGCTGAAGCAGCATTGGCAGAAAGGAGGGAGCAATTTATCCCTAGGTGCAAACCTTTTTTGCTATCCCATTCAGTGTTTGCAAATGATTTGATGGTGTTTCTTAGGACAGATTGTGCCTCTATGTCGACAGTTATAGATAATCTTAGTACCCTCTCTACTATCTCCATTTCTTAATGTAACCAATCTAAATCCACTATCATCATTGGTGGTGTGAATTCTCAGATTTGGGAGAATCTACTGTAGATGATTGGTTTTACTGATACCCATCTCCCTATAAAGTATCTTGGCGTCTCACTAATCTCTGGAAAATCTCAAGCTAGTGATTGTGCCCCTCTTTTTGACTTTGTTAAGAAATAGTTAAGAAGGTTGGAAGTCTTGATTCCTCTCTTTTGTTGGCCACTTGGAACTTATTTTATTTGTTCTCTAAGGAGGATACATTTATCGGTCAGGATTATTTGGCTTGCCTGGGCATGTTATCAAGAAGTTGGAATCGATTCTCTCAAATTTCCTGTGGTCTGGACCATCTATGAGAGAACTTCATTACACTGAGTGAGATGATAGTTGCAAACCTAAAAAGGAAGGGGACTCTAGGGGTGAGACATATTAAAGATATGAATATGGTAGGAATTTTGAAGCAAGTTTGGTGGGTGGCCTCTAAAAAAGATTTGCTTTGGGTGCATGGATTCATTATAGATACTTGATGGATTCCATTTGGACTCTTCAACTGGTTCAAAACTGCTTCTAGGTTTGGTGGAAGATACTAAAGTTTTGTGATCATGCTGAACCATTTTTTCACCACCTCATTGGGAATGACTGTTCTACATTGCTTTTGCTTGACCCCTGGCATTCAGGATGCTCCTTAACAGATTTGGAGACCGCATCCGATATGACACAGGTTCTGATAGATTGGTGTATGTGCAGTCCATTCTGGTTGATGGTAGATGGAACCATGGGAATTCCACCTAGGTGGATCTAAGATTGGTTTGGGGCCAGCTTCACGGTATTTGCAGACACAATGACTTGGGGGTTGATTCCATCATTTGGACAGTTGACCATCAAGTTCTTTCTCTTCGAAGTCAGCCTGGAACATCATGAGGTGTCCTGCTCCAAGGGTAGATTGGGCATCTTCGATTTGGTTCAGGAATTGTATTCCAAGGAACTCGGCAACAACTTGGAGATGTTTGGTAGATGGCCTACTAAGGATCAGACATGTAAGTGTAACATCCTGGCTGCTCCCTTTTGTAGCTTCTGTTGGGTGGGATTAGAGAGTAGGGATCACTTGTTTTTTGAGTGCTACTTTACCAAATTAATTTAGTGCGATATTTTGAGCCTTTGCTCCTCACCTAGAAGGTCAGGGGTTGGCATTCTTATGGAAACAAGGTGGATTGGGAAGGTCTTCAAGGAGGATTCTACTGGTTTTATTGCCAAGCTGGCATTATGTGCTACGGTGTCCCACATTTGGAAAGAGAGAAACTTCTGGTTATTTCGTAGCAAGACAGATTTTGCCTTACATCATTAGAGATATTAAAGCAGATGTTGTGGATAGAGGTAAAACTGATATTTCTAAGGGTAAGCAATCCCCTAGGAATCTCTTCCTTGCTTAAAAATAGGAGAGTGCACCCAATTTGGGTTGAGAGGCATGGAGCTACGTTGGCCTGATCCTTGTATTTGGTTCTTGTCTTGTAGGTGATGTTGTTTTGTTTCTGTAGTGCCTTCCCAGCCTATTGATTTTTAGGCCTTCTAAGGGTTCAGATATTGCCCCTTTCTCTTGGTCCTGTCTTTGATTTGTAATTGTTTTCCTCCTTTTTCCAATAAATTTATGTTGCCTATAAAAAAAATTATCTAGCCTTGTGCAAGAGAAGAAATAAGAGAAACAAAGGAAAAGAAGAAGAAAATAGAATAGGGAAGACCAATGAGAGAAGACGAAGACGATACCCATTTCCGTTACAAACTATCATATTTATAATAAATAAATTCTAGTAATTACAATAAACACCATACCCTTGAATAGAAAATATATTTATAGAAAACTCCTTCCGGCTTCTTAACGCTCTCCTCAAGATGGAGCATAGATTTCACATATACCCAGCTTGGAACAACCTTGAAGAAAGATATTTTGAAACAAGGCCTTGGTAAACATCTCACCAAGTTGATTCACTGAGCTAACAAAAAGAGTGGAGATCGACTTCTACATCACAGAATCTTGAACAAAATGACAATCAATTTCCATATGCTTGGGATGTTTCAAACAAGATTACTAACAATATAAATAATGGCCTAATTGTCACGGTACATATTAATACAAAACAATCAGGCTTTAATCAAGGAACAGCCTCTCCGCAAGTCGGGGTAAGGCTGCACACAATATGAGCCTCCCTAGACTCACAGTAGCTGGAGTCTCATGCACTAGATAGGCCCTTTAACGACAAGAATATAGCCTCATCCTAACTAAATGGGGTTTGCCACATGGATCTTTGCTCTCTAATAAGCTCTATTTGAAGTCATACAAGAAATGAGGCCTAAGCTATGCGTGTCTTCCCTTACCACTTCTTCTATGTTTATTTTAGGCCTTGCCCTGGCTCTTTTGGTTCCCTCAATCTGAATCAAGTCACTTCTCTATGCCAGGGAATCCAAAGGCCTCCATTTGACATGGCCATGCTACCTCAAACGACTCTCTAAGCTTATCATGAATAGGAGCCATTCCCAACCCAACTCTAATATGATTATTCCTTACTTTATCCTTCCTAGTTTTCCTACACAACCGTCTCAACATCCACATCTCCGCAACACAATATATTTATGACACTTCTTAATTGCCCAACATTTTGCACCATACATTATAGCTGGACGAAGTGCTATAAAAATTTCCTTTAAGCTTTAAAGGAATACGACGATAACACAACACTCCAAACGCACCTCTCCACTTCATCCACCTTATTTTAATCTTATGGGCAACGCCATTCTCAATATGGATGTATACCATTTAGTTGAGATCCCATTCCCAATACATCTATATACCATCTATCGAAGTATAGATAACACACGAGATATTTTGCCATACCCATGTGCCTTTTTTCAAAGGAATTGAAGAATCAAGTATTTTGCAAGGCTGAAGACCATAATCAATCATTCTCATTTAAAAGCCTCCAACTCAATTTTACAAACAAAGCTTTATTATGAGTTGTGGAATCTTGCAACCTTAAAACTACATCTTTCTTAGGCTTGCAGATTTTTGACCAAGCAACATAGTAAATTGGGGTTTTATTACCCCCACCCCCCCAAAAGGAACCAAGCACAGATAAAATCCAGTTTACCACAAATACTCTTTGGGAACCAATAACAAGACGTTCAAAAGCTAGGAATGGCAACCAGCACGTGTTGAATCAACACAGTTCTTCCAACAAAAGTCAACTTATTTGCTTTCCATATGTTTAATCTTTTCTCGAAACGCTCTACAGTAGATTACAAACCCTTGACTTTTTGACCTAGGATAGAAGAGTTTAGTACCCTAGTGCACAACCTCGCGTGGCATCAACTTGACCACTAGCAAATCACTCAAATATTTCCTTTTTTCTGTTGATGCATTCTTACTCTTGTTGAAAATTTGCTGCACCGAAAACATCCTCCTTTGTGGCTCGACAAAAAATTAAAGTTTCATCTGCAAATAACAGATGAGTAATTTCAGGGGTTACAATTTTTACTCCGTTAAATATATTAAAATCTCTATAAAGCCCTAACAACCTTGACAAAACCTCCATAGCTGTTATGCAAAGAAGGGGCTTAAAGGACACCCTTGCCTAATACCTATCTATGGATGACTCAATATTATCGAGATATTGCAAATTGATGGAATATGATAATAATGACATCAAATAGCTGACCAGATCATTACATTTAGTGTCAAACCCTAAAAGCTGCCCTAACTAAGCCTCATTCAACCCTATCATAGGTCTTTGACATATCTGCCTTTATGATCATAGATCCATTGTGCTTGAAATAATTTAATATATCCTACAGGACCTAGACAATGATAATATTGTCCACAATTTGCATTTCAGGGACAAACGCATCCTAAAAAGGGGTAATGACAAGATTTAAATGAGCCCGTAGTCTTTTATCTAAGATCTTAGCTATAAGTTTGTATGAAATATTACACAGGCTTATTGGGGCGAAAATCCTCAACAACAGAAGCATGTGGTTTTTTGGGTGTCATTGTAATGAGTATGATCAATCCTAAACGGGAAAACCTAATTGGAGAAAAATTTCTCCACAAAATGAAGATCATCCTTAATGAGCTCTCAACACTTCTGACAGAAACAAAAGTATCTATGGCCAGGTTAGGGTAGGCTATAAAACCAAGTTGATGTAGGACAACCTACTGTGTTTTAAAATTTATGGCTGAACTACAATAGAAGGGTGGTGAGCAAAGGGTAGGATCAAGGATCTTGATCCTAAGTATCGGTATCAAGTATTGTATCGGAGAAGTGATTTTAGATGTATCATATCGATTTGTAAAGATGCAAGATACATGAAAATGGTCAACTACTGCATGGATGCACTTATGATGCATATAAAATGTAGTTTTGAAGCATCAAACACCTTATTATGCCATATATAAACATATATCAGCTTGGTGCAAGGGATTTGAATCGGTTTTACCTGTTCTAGTGATGCATAGCTTAACAAAATTGCAACTTTACCACTTTTTTGCCCAAATATGTTTGATCCATGTTTTAAGCACAATAAATCCCCAAAACTTGTTGAAATGGTGAAGGTCTTTTTTCATCCATGATTTGAATACAATAAATCCCCAAAACTTGTTGAAATGGTGAAGAAGGTCATTTTTTTATTTTAAATGATTTCATCCTACTCATATCGAGAAAAACAAGTTTCCAAGACCTTTGGTTGCTCTCATTTTCGAATCTCACTCACGGTTTCTGTTTTGTAGGTCTAAAGTAAGTATATCAAGAGTATCTGGCAAGTATTTAACTGTCTTTGTACCATATCAGATTGAATGGACCTGTATCTGTCTATACAATTTTTTTTTTCCTTTTATAACTATCATATTGATACACACCGATATGATTCGATACTTACTGATACTTAAAATTCTAAGTAGGATGTATTAGGGTTTTAAGGAATAGAAGAAAGGACAGTAAGGGAAAGTTTCTGTTGTGGTACTATGGATAGTAATAGTGAAGAAAAAAAGAGAAAAGAGAGAACATATTAATTAGAGAGAGAAAAGAGATGATGTGTTAGGGGTGAGCGGGGGAAGAGAGGGGCCTTCACTTGACACTTAAAATAAGATTTCTTCTTCTACCAAAAAAAAAAAATATATCTATTTCTTCAATTTAGCTCTGGCGCTCGTCTTTAAGTCTAAAACTTCTAGGCAGCTAGATTAACTTAACAACAACTCCAAATACTTAATTAATTATAGTTTTTGAACCATGTTCTAGATAACTTGGGCCCCACAAAACTAATTGATATGCCTGGCAATTTTATATTATTGAAATAATTTAATATATCCTAGAGAATGATCATATGATCATACAGCTCCTTTCTAGCAATTTTCTATTTTTGAATGTTAGAGAATTTGTGATCCTGTTGAGAGTCTTGAGATTCCAAATTTAGAGTGGGTTGCCATTGATCCACATGGTATTGTCCTGTCGTGCCCTTAGATTCATAATCAATTTATCTTGACCTGGATTGGAAACAATGTGTTGAAGTCCACTGATACCGCCAAAGATTTAGGGGACGGTATCGTATCTGCCATATTGATCCGATACTAATCTGGATCGGATCGATGGGTATCGGTGATTTTGTCCTTACGTTTAGAAAAAGTATTAGTTTTTTACTATTTTACCCCTAAAACAGTCCGATAACCAATTCGGATTGGTCAAGGATTAGGGATAGGTCTCAGTTGATACTGATCCTATACGGCCGATCCTAGAGCGATACTTGAAACCATGGATAGCGCCAATAATAGCCAATGTGATCTGCTTAAGAAAATATGAGAGTTACTGCAAGGAAGTAATAAGGGGGAGGTATATATATTTTTATAATGCACTGTCTGTGCTTCTTGGACTGAGTTAATTTGATTTTGGGTTAGGCAGGTTCTAGATATTGTGTAATGGTTTTTGGGTATTGTTCATCAAATACATGCAAGTTATTATTTTGGGCTTCTAATATTATCACATCAATAATTCAAAACCTTTTATGGATGATGGAATTAGGGGACTTCAAATTGTATGTATTCTAATTTTTATGTCATTTGTATCTAAAGTAGATATTCTAATTGATTTATAATATGAAACATATATTAAAAATAATGTTTAAATTTTTTATCCGACTTTTTTTTGGATAAACAAATAATTCTCGAATCTGAATCTGAATCTGAATTTTATTTTGTCTGCTTTTTTGACCGAACACTTAAATTATCATAATGAAATATTTCGAATAATTCCCAAATCCGAATCTACGATCATGATTGGACCCCATACTCTTTTCTTCTTCTTCTTCTTTTTTTTTTTTTTTTTTTTTTTTTTTTTTTTTAACTAAGGTATCCAAGCCAATTTACACGCACCTCCACTAAACTAAAACCAGGCATACTATCTAATGGACCTCATTATTAGTATTTTGTATATCCTCAATTTTGGATTTTATAATTTAGATTAGGGATAAGAAATCCTAAAAAGAAGTGTGGCCTCTACACCAAGACACAGTGGGGATAAAATGATCGTCTCGCCTCTCATGAAATGTGGTAATAGTGCTCACATTTGCCCCCACATCGGTGCAATGGTCACATTGCCTTTTGGGGAATCCTCTCCCGACAAACTGTTACAAATAAAACATTTTCTAAGAAATTCTTATACGCATTACACTTCTTCAGACACAAGAAGAGTGGTGCTTGCAGTGGATGTGAAATTTTAAAGCGTACACCTCATCTGTAACTTGTTTGAAAATAATATGGGAAGGGCAAAGAAAGGACCGGGAATACAAACTCTGAAGAGTAGTTGCTGCAATGACTAGGAGCCATCATTGGATACTTTCATCAACTCCTTGTCTTTGTAGTTGTCATAGCATCCCTTAAAACCTTGGCAAAACTTATAAAAATAACAAAGATGTTAGAAACTCAGAATAAGGCCTTCTCGGTAAAGTTGGGTTGTAGGTTAATAAATGAAGACAAGGCTCTATGGTTATAGATTCTGAGTCAAAAATATATCCCCAACAGGTTAGTTTTCCACCCAAAACTCTCAGAAAGAAAGGGTCTGCAACTTGAAGCAATATTGTGAATATTCTCCCCACCCTTCAGAAAATGATAATAAAGAAAATTGGAAATGGTAGATCTATCTACTTCTGGTATGATCACTGGACTCCCAATAAACCAAATTTTCTAGTCAACTTTTTCCTCACCTCTTCTATCTATTCCCCTGAAAAGGTAAGTGATGTTCTCATTGGAGATAATTGGAACGCTAGTTTGCTCTCTTCTTTTCTCCCCTTAACAATGGTAAATGATATTTTAAGTGTTCCTTTACATTCAAATAATGATATTTGGTGGTGCCACCTATCTCAAACTGGAACTGTTAGAATGGTAGCTAAGTTTCTGAAAATTAGATTATGATCTAACTCTACTGGAACCTCCAACAGGTGTTTTTGCTCTTCTCTTTGCTCACGTTGGTGGTGGTTCTTTTAAAAACTGCAATTACACCCGAATTTTTTTTTTTTTTTGGAGATAAGTATTTGGAGAAATTTCTACCTAAGATCCACTAGAGAGATGGATGAAATTAGATCCTTGATGAGCACATTTATGTGTGAAATCTAGGATAGTAAAACATGCATTTTACATATTTAGAATAGAACTACATTGGGTTTTACTCTCTTTTTGCAGGTTTTATATTTTCAAGGTCTTAAGGATTATCGACGCTATATCTTCAATTTTACACGTAAAGAGGTCCTATTTCTTTCCATGGTTACGAAGAGGACGAAATTCTGAGCAAGATGGACGTGTTCAATTAAAAGTACACATTCGTTTGGTCACCCGTACAAATGATTATTCTTTTCAGGCCAGAAAAAGAATAATGGATCAGAACTGAACCGAGATGCAGAACCAGCCGTTTGCAATTGTCCAGAGTACAAAGAATACTCCAAATGCCAACAAGGATCGATGGACCACATCCTTAAGTGATTAAAGATTTGTTTTTGGTAACAACAACTACATAGCTTAGTTGGTGAGCTATGGTGTACAAAATTCCCTTGCTCACCAAGAGGTCTCAAGTTCAAATCTCATGGTTGTTTTTTTTTAGAGAATTTGTTGAAGATTTCCTGCTTTTCACTCCTCCACATCATCACCAAAATATTGTCCAAATCACACAAAGAAGAAGAAAATCGTCCCTAGGAGAGAGAAAAAGAAGAAAAATCAATTAGGAAAAAAAAAGGAAAGAAAATAAGCAAAAAAAAAAATTATAGGAAATTTATTTCTCTCTTCTCTCTCCTCCACCTTAGCACTTTTGGTCTCAAAAGATCTCACAATCAATTCTTTTTCATGTAAGAGGAGGGGAAATTCATTTTCTTCTAGTTTTTTTTTAGTTGCTCTCTCTTTCTCTCTCTCTCTTTAGTTTTAGTTTTCTTATTTTTCTTTAATCACTTTTGTAATAGTTTTTTTTTATTCTGCAAGCACTCTTTTATTTATTCAGCCTTTTTATGTTTATGATTTATGCAATTGAGTTGTAATTTTTTAAGTTATAGTTCTAGGCTTAGATCTAGGTGACAAGATCACGAGCCGTGGAGCAATTTTCTTTTTTTTTTTCAAGTTCAAGCATTGATTCAGGTAAGTAGGCTCCTTCATTAGTCTTCTCTTTGCTCCTCTCATTCCCTCTTCTGACTACCCTTTCTTTCTTAATTTAGGATTTTTATTTTCAGTCGTTACATTATTGCTATCCCTCTCCCCCAAGGTTCATGGCTAGTGTATGTGTTGGCTTTGCCCCTCCTAGCCATAGAACCATCAATTTATTGCTTTTATTTTAATTGTCTCCCTTTCCCTAAAGCCAAGTAGAGAAACCCTTGTAAGAGTGACTCTCTGGTCAAGTAGGGAAGCTCATATTATGATGCATCCCTCGGGCTAAGTAGAGAAACCTACTTGTGAGTCTCTCTCTAGCTTTATCCCCTTTCTTTTCCTTTATTTATTTATTTATTTTTTTTAATTGCGTGGGTTGTTTATTTTCAGTTATTTATTTATTTAATTTTAATGCGTGGCTTGCGTCTTTAAATTCTTAGATGACGAATGGTTAGGACGTTATTTTTAGGACGGTAATTAGAATTAGATCACAATAATTAATCGGTTCACTTTCGCATTATTAAAAGAAATAAAAAATAAAGTGGCTGCTCTCCCTGTGTTCGACCCGTAGCTACACTGATCCGTACGCTTGCGGTTAAATTTTAAATCTCAAACAGTAGCATATGAGAAGTTAAAGAAACAGGGATTGTTAGTGACAATGGCTCCAAGAGTGATCAACAACTCTCCTCCAGCTTGGTATAGAGATCATGAATATTATGCCTACCATACTCAGAAGGGGCACAACACTGAAAGATATTTGGGTCTATAGCATGCAATTCAGACTTGGTAGACAATGGAACCATTGAGGTCAAGGTCAAGCAGCCTCCCAATGTCAACACTAATCCACTCCCTGATCATGTGAACAATCTGGTTGAAGAAACGATAGAGAGTGATCGCACTCAACTCATTGTCCCAAGAGCTCAGAAGAATCATATGAATGGCCAAGCTTATAGGAAAATCATGAGTCAAAGGGCTAGAATCATAAGGACTCCCAAAAGAAGAGAATCATCAGAAGAAGAATTAGAAAATCAGACACCTGCCATTCATCCTTCCTCATCAACAGAAGGGTCCATAGCACCACATTACAAACCCCCACCATACCTTCCACCTTCACCATATTATCAGCCTCCGCCATATCATCAACCTTTCCCCCACTATCAAAATGGAGGAACCTCTTCATCCTATCACCCCCAATCTTTATATCCTACCTCTCATATCACTTCATCTTCATACCATCCCGCTTCATATCCCTCATCACCCTTATACCAATCCCATTCTCAAGGTTTGGTGTACAACCCAAAAGAAGAATGGATGGATGGGTACAATTGAAAGGATATGCTTGTACTACCAGACTCCCCAAAAATGACCTCATCAATAGGGTCAATAAATGCATTAGGGGAAGAGCAAGAAAGTGATCCCACTTCTTTAATTCAGTTCATTATATCTTCGAAAGACAATCTGAAACTAATTGAAGAAGTTACAGTTGATCTTCTCAGAGCAGTAGCCGCATTGGCCATAGGTGAGAAAATCAAAGAATACACTTCCCTAATCACATAAGGAGTGATCCAGAAGATGATGAGTCAGAATTGGTTCAACTTTGAGCCAGTGATGACAAGACCAACCCTATGGAAATATTCCAATCCATACACTCTGAATACTACAAGCGTTTGGATGCCAGAAAATTTTATGGTCCAGAAGAATCTGATGAAGAACCAAATGAGGGGGAAATCAGTGAAGAAGAAGATGATGATGATGACGATGAGGACAAAAATGAAGATGAGAAGGATGGAGATGACTACCAAGGTCCTTGGAACAATGATAATGATGATGAGTCAGAATACTACTCACCAGAACATCCGACATGTTTCATAGTCTATACTATTGGTGGTGATGATTTAATAACTGATCCGACTGGTGGCATTTACCCTTCCCTTTGTATGGGAGGAGATGGTTCTACATCAGATTCAGAAAGTGATCGTTACTACTATGAGCAGTTGGATGATCTGGGCCAGATGACACTTTCGTAGAGGTGGTAGAGCTGCATTCCAACAACTTTCCAATGCAGTTAAGAAGCTATAAGCTAGGGTTGTGGATATTTGTGGAGGACCTCGACTTTCCACCCCAAGCAGGGAAGGAGAATCAGAAGAAGAAGATGACTCCATGGTAGGGATAATCACCCTAACAAACAGTGATGATGAAGGCTGCTATCCCACAGAGATTATTGTAAAGAAACCTGTCAATGTGATGGAAACTAGAAGTGGGAAAGACTATAAGGGTAAGGCTCTAGTAGTAGAACAACTAAGGGCTAATGAGGCCAGAACTAGTAGCTTGAAGAAAGAACCAGAGAACCTAGTCTTGGCTCAACTCAAGAAGTCCCAAGCAAACATCTCAATTGGGGGATTGTTGATGGCATCCCCCACACACTGTGAAGTAGTCTTAAAGTCTCTCACTAATGTATAGGTGCCAATCGAAATAAATTCAGCACATCTCACACATATAGTAAGGGCAACATATGTAGTGCAATCTCTGATCTTCTCAGATTCAGAGCTTCCCAAAGGGGTCCAGCACAATCGAGCTCTCCATATCACAGTAGAATGCCTTGACAAAGTGGTTCCCTAAGTTCTTGTTGACAATGGGTTCTCTTTGAATATGCTACCATTGAGATCGGCAAAGAGTATTGGCATCAACTTGGAAGAAATGAGGCCAACCACCCAAACCATACGGGCATATGACAATACCAAGAGGAAGATCCTTGGCATCATTACCCTTGCTATAAAGATTGTCCCGGTGAAGTTTGATATTGATTTCCAAGTTATTGATATACCAACGGCCTTTAACATGCTCTTGGGAAGGCCTTGGTTGCATCTTGCGAAGGCAGTGTCCTCTAGTCTCCATCAAAAAATGAAGTTCATTCATGAAGGGAAGGTGATCATAGTAACCAGAGATCCTGAAGTGGTTAATACTTTAGCTAATATTGAAAATGGGGAAGAACAAGACCAGGAAGTCCAACTTAGTGGTTTTGAATTGGACACAACTTGTGCAACCATTACCAAAGAAACACCAAAAGAGGAAATCCCAACTAATTATGAAGCCATCTGGAGTCCACCAATGAATTAGATGATAAAGAATATGTAATATTTTTCGAGTATGGGGCTAGGGAAATATCATCAAGGAGTTCCAAAGCAGCCTAATTTGGCAATGAGCAAAGGAAAGAATGGTCTCGGGTACACTCCTCTGACCACCCAAGGGCAGAAAGTGTTGAGGGATGACTAGGAAGATCTCTGTCTCTTACTACCCTACTCTCAATAGGTATTTTGTAAAAGAAGGAAAGGATTTCCCCTTTTATGAAAATGTGGAGCTATGGTTTGATGAAACCGTCATAAAAATGCAACTAGGATTTGAAGTATTTTTCTAAGACGAGTTCGACTGGGTGACTCATAAAGTAGAATAGAAAATGTTGGTCAATGAAAGTGATCAAGACAGTTGTATCACTAGGATAGAAAAAATTACATTGATTGAGACTGGGTCTTCCTCTGGTGAACCTACAACATTGATCCAATCAAAGGAGGCACCAAGTCCTCGAGTTTTCCTGAAAAGAGAATGGAAAAAAAAGATAAGGCTCACTTGGAGTCTGCCACTTCCCATTGACATGAAAGGCTTCATTTGCTCCCTCCTACGAGAGCTAAGAGCTCGAGAGATGAATGAGCTCAAGCCTCGTCCTTTTAGAGGAAGAAGTACATATGCAAAGCAAAGAAGAGCACAGAGAATGATGATCTGTATGTACTGTGCCCGAACCAACTACAACGGGAAGTCTCGTGAAGGTGGTCAAAGATGTGATCTAGGCATCAGGATGGCATCCCTTAACAAGCTCGAAAAGATGGACTTCATAGTAAAAGGATTGAGCAGTCTCCACCAATCTTCACCCCTCAAAAAGTTTGGCTTCTGAGAGCACAAGATTGATCCGTTGGTATTCTTGAAGAAGTAGGCACCTGTCTAGAGGAACCATTGAGCCCCTGAAGAAATAGCAACAACTTTTTCAGAAAAAGAAGAAGGCCCTTTACCACACTTCCTCATCCATCAAGCCACTAAACCACTCCTGAATTGGATAAGCATTAGAGAAAACTTTAAGTTTGCTCATATTATTGAGTCAACCATCCTGAATACCCCTGTCAAGAGCATCAAGCCAGTTATCAAGTCTATAATTGAGTCTGTTGTTTATGATTTCGTGTTGGCTTCCCCTCTTTAGGAGAGTCCAAAGTCCTTGTATGTCGAGTCTGTTACTCTTTCTTTCATGAATGAAATTTTTGATTCCGAGTACGACTTGCCTCCTTTTTTTGATGATAATCTTAATAAATACTAAAAATTAATAAAACAATGCAAACCAAAGAAAGCTCAACCCATCCACGAGGATACTTGGGTTATTAATCTAGGAACCGACCAATGCCTTCGAGAGGTAAAAATTGGCACTACCCTTGATGATGAAGAAGTAGAACAAATGATTAGTCTTCTGAAAGAATTCACTGAGATCTTTGCTTGGTCTTATGAGGATATGGTTGGTATCGACCCCAACATCATACAACATCGATTGTCGACTTATCCTCGGGTAAAATTGGTAAAACAGAAGCTCCAAAGAATGTGACCAGAATGGAATGAGAAAATTAGAGAAGAAGTTGTGAAGAAGTGGAATGCAGGGTTTCTATATGTGGTGAAGTACCCCTAATGGTTGGCCAACATTGTACCAGTACCAAAGAAAGATGGCAAGGTATGAATGTGCATGGACTTTTGAGACCTTAACAAAGTGAGCTTTAAAGATGATTTTCCATTACCTCGCATATGTATTGGTGGATAACATGGTGGGGCATGCTTTGTTATCATTTATGGATGGATTCTCGGGATACAAGCAAATGAGCATGCACCCAAAAGATCATGAGAAGATAACCTTCACCACTCCGTGGGGAACCTAATGTTACATGGTAATGCCTTTTGGACTGAAGAACTCCGGGGCCACTTATTAGAGAGCAGTTACGGCCATATTGGATGACATGATGAACAAATATGTTGAAGTCTATGTGGATGACATGATAGTAAAGTCTAAATATCGACAGGGGCATATTCCCGTACTAAGGAGATTCTTTGAAAGAATCAAGAAGTATCAGCTGAACACTCAGAAGTGTGTATTTGAAGCAACGATGGGAAAGTTGTTAGGCTTCTTAGTGAGTGAACGAGGCATTGAAGTTGACCCTATCAAGATCAAGGCAATTCAAGAAATGCCCCCACCACGGACTGAGAAGCAAATACAATGATTTCTGGGTGACATCTAATATATTAGCAGATTCATAGCTCATTGATTACAAAAATAGTGAACCAATTTTCAAGCTGCTGAAGAAGGATCAATCCATTGAATGGAATGACCAATGCCAACAAGCTTTTGTCAAAATCAAAGGATACCTTATAAACCCACCAATATTGACACCACCGGTGGAAGGAGAGCCGCTTCAATTGTATTTGTCTTTTAGAGAATGCTCCATGGGTTCTTTGCTAGCATAGAAGGAGATAAAAGAAGGGGCACAACATGCCATATATTATCTCAGTAAGAAGTTCCTAGAGTATGAGATGCGGTATACATCTTTGGAAAGAACTTGTGCTGCACTGATATGGGTAACAAAAAGGTTGCCACACTATATGGTTTCTCATCCGGTGCACTTGATCTCAAGGATGGATCCCATCAAGTATCTCTTCGAGAAACCATCCTTAATTGGAAGGATGGCCCGTTGGTTGCTTTTACTGTCAGAGTTTGACATCACTTATATTACTTAGAAATCTATTAAGGGGCAGGCCATAGCCGATCATTTGGCTGCCCACCCCACAGAAGATGGAAGATCCTTGGATGATGCCTTTTCAGATGAAGGAATTGTCACAATAGATGAAGAAGACATAGTTAATGAATGGGAGTTATTCTTTCGTAGAGCCAATCAGAAGGGATGTGGTGTGGGAGTATTGCTTGTCACTCCTAATAGCCTTTATTTTCTTTCATCATTTCACCTCAATTTCCCCTGTACCAACAACATTACTGAGTTTAAAGCTTGTGCTGTGGGACTAGAAATGACCCTGACCATTGGGGTTAAAAGGATCAAGGTGTATAGAGATTCATCCATTGTCATTTGTCAGACACAAAATCAGAGATGAATAGCTGAAGCCATATCAAGAACATCTAGAAGAAGTAATTGAACACTTTGAGAAGATCTCATTTGAATACTTCCAGAGAGATAACAACAGGTTTGCTGATGCCCTTGCAACCTTAGCTTCCATGGTAGAATGCAACCCTGTGGCTAGGATCCGACCATTCTTGGCAGAACAAAGAAGCAGGCCCATTTATCAGAATTCGATGAATTCTCTCATTGTGGATGGTAAGTCATGGTTCACTCACATAGTGGATTTCATTAGGGAAAAGAAGTACCCAGTTGAAGCAACTGATAGAGAAAAGAAGTTTTTGAGAAGATATGCCACCCAGTTTATTCTTCAAGAAGATCGATTATACAAGAGATTCTATGATAGAATACAGTTGTTGTGTGTGGATGAAGAACAAGCTACAACCATCATGGAGAAATTTAATCAAGGTCTTTGTGGACCCCACATGAATGCCAAGATGTTATCTAAGAAAATCCTTAGGCTGGGATATTACTGGAACACAATGGAAGTAGATTGTGTGGGCTTTGTCAAGAAATGCCACAAGTGTCAGATATTTGCTAACATCATACATATCCCACAACAGAGTTGCATTCACTCTGTTCACCTTGGCCGTTCTCCACTTGGGGCATTGACATCATTGGGAAGATCAACCCCAAAGCATCCAATAGTCATGAGTTCATCTTGGTAGCCATTGATTATTTCACCAAAGTGGGTAGAAGCTCAGTCCTACATGGTCCTCACATTTGCTAAGGTAGCCAAATTCATCCAAGAAAATATCATCTCCCGATATGGAGTACCTCAAGAATTGATATCAGATCAGGGATCCCATTTCAGAGGGTAAGATCGATAAAATCTACAATAAGTTCTGTATCAGAAGGCATTGCTCTACCACTTACAGGCCACAAATCAATGGGGCAGTATAAGCAGCCAACAAGAACATCAAAGCGTCCTATAGAAAATGGCAGAAACACACAAGGATTGGGCTGATAAGTTACCCTTTGCCTTATGGGCATATCGAACTTCTGTAATATCCTCGACAGGGGTAACCCCTTTCTCTTTGGTATATGGGATTGAGGCAGTTCTACCCGTGGAAATCCTGGTACCATCCCTAAGGGTGCTCCTTGATGGTTAGCTACCTGAAGGAGAGTAGGTGAAGGCCAGACATGATGAGCTTAATTTTCTCGATGAAAGGTATGAAAGCCATGGATAACCTGAAGAAATATCAACTAAGAATGGCCAGTGCCTTCAATAAGAATGTGAAGCCCCACTACATGGAGGTGGGTGAACTTGTTCTTTGAGAACAAAGAGCCCCAATTTATGACCTAAGAGGAAAATCCAGGCCCAACTGGAGCGGCCCATTCACCGTTAAAGAAATTCTGCTAGGTAAAGCTATGAAACTCATAGACCACAATAGCGAAGAAATACCCGGACTGGTCAACATGGATCGACTTAAGAAATATTATGTCTGAAAGGCTGAAAAGGCCTGAGCTACATTAGACCTGATTCTTTTCGAGGGATACATAGGCGACTTGACATGTGCAAGTGTGGTCTCAACCATCTAAAAGAAATAAATTGGTTCCTCAATTAATGACCAAAGTATCTTAAAAGATCATCATAGTTTGTGTCCCCCAAGAATCGCCATTTGGCATGAAAGGCCATTAGGTATCTATCATCCACCCATTGGTCCGTCACTTCTTATCTAGGATTTGATCCCCCAAGATTTGCCATTTGGCATAAAAGGCCATTAGGTATCTATCATTCACCTATGGTCCATCCACTCTTATCCATGATTCTTTCCCCTAAAAGAAAATCACCACCCGGCACCAATTTATCAAAGCCAGTTTATTCCCCACCCTTGATCAGTCAAAAAAGAAGAGCTTAATGCAACAGTGGTAAAGGCTTGCTTGAGTCATTAGCTAATCAGTAATGCTTTGGTAAATCATCATATCTTGCTATTTGTGATGGGTTCAAGAAAAGTCATAGGCCCGTTGGATGAGACGTTAAGGAAATGGACCTTAGACATGACCATGAGGGCGCTAGGATTGCTACAATCCATGAATGTGTCATTTCTCAGCCAAATTGGATGTGTGAAGCTACATCACCAATTACTCTGGCAGGTGCCTCAACACTGGGATGCCAACCTGCATGTATTTCGGTTTGGATTAGTAGAGATCTACCCAACTCTCGAAGAATTCTGGGTTTGTATGTTATCTCCACCCAAAGGCAGTTTGCTCCAACGATCTTTGAAGAAAGATTACTCAAAGGAAAT
Organism: Macadamia integrifolia; assembly: GCF_013358625.1. Taxonomy (NCBI): domain Eukaryota; kingdom Viridiplantae; phylum Streptophyta; class Magnoliopsida; order Proteales; family Proteaceae; genus Macadamia; species Macadamia integrifolia. Next base: position 151,182 of record NW_024868091.1, read on the forward strand.
TCAGAACTTATTTGGATGGAAAGAAGGGGAGGAGAAGCAATTTGTCAGGTATAGGAAGATCGACATTCTGAAGGTGGCCCAGATCTTCATCCGATATCAACCTATGGGAGGAATCCATCAACAGAGATTACAAGATGCTTATTTACTTTGCATGATAGCTCGTTATGTTCTTCGCACTCCCAGACGTGGTGCACCGTCTATTCTGATTGAGGTAGTAGAACAATTGAAGAAGGGAGGTGACATCATTCCTATGGTTCTTGAAACTCTTTGTTATCGGGATAAGAGAGAAGTTACAGAGATCAACCTTATCATTGATTGGGAAAAGTACCTTTAGGAAAGAACTGTGCAAGATATCGCATGGAGGTGCCTAGGGAGGCCACAAGAAGATTTTTTAGTGAAGACCCCTGGTTATAATTATGTCAGGTCGATGGGATTGACTCACACATCCTTTTATTTGCCTATGTACATCAGCCGACAATATAGACTCGGGGTGACGGACCCAGAAGAGTTAGTGAACTTTCACCCACAAACTGCAAGAACAAAGAAGGAAAATTTGAAGAAAAACCAGAGGGCTCCAGGAACTCACTTCACTTAGAAAAGCTAGAATGAAGAATGAACAGGGAAGGGGGCCATTTTATATAAAAAAATTTCGTCCTTCTGAAAAAAAAAATTTGGGATTCCAATTCAAAAGTCTAAATTCAATCCAAGAGCAAATCGAGATTCCAATTCAAAAGTCCAAATTCAATTCAAAGTTCAAATCAAAAGTAGAGAATCATTTGTTAGTGTCTTTTATAGGGTTTAAAGAGTAATGAATTTCTTTCCTATAATTGACAAGACCAAATAGCCCAGCTCGGTTTGAAGAAACCCACCTAGAAGATCAGATAGCCCAGGCTGGTTCGAAAGAACTCGCCTGGAAGACCAGATAGCCTAGACTGATACGAAAGAACCCGCCTGGAAGACCAAATTCCCTAAACTAGCACATGTAAAGCCCAGCTAAGGAAAATCAAAGGATCAAATGTTTTTACTTGTTGTAAGATTGGAAGAGCAGCTAATTCCTCTCTTACAACCCTCGGTACCATATAGTACAGATTTCCTCGAAAGATCCATCCGAGAGACCGAATTCCCTAAACTGGCACATGTGAAGCCCAGTTAAGGAAAACCCAAAAATAGATACTGACATCTTTTGTAGGATTGGAAAAGCAGTGAATTTTTTTCTTACGAATCAATGGCTCAGCTAAGTCCTAAACTTTAAAGTAGTTAAGAGATATTACCTGTTGCATTTTCAACTCTGTAATTAGTGAGCAAAATGACGGCAGTACATGCTCCGGGTGACAAAATGTGGTCATTTTTTTCTTTGCCCTTCTGCACTTGGCACAGGCCTTGGCCAAAGAGGGACATTCTGTAGACACCTAATTTTGTCATCCTCCTCTGGCTATAATGAAATATAGATCTTGGAAATGACTTTCGGCTTTCGATCGATGGAGATAACATTCCCTTACCCAAAACCCTAAAAATCCCCGTGCAAGAGAGAAGAGGGTCTAGTTTTAACATTTTATATATGGAGGAATCTGGTTAAGATGACTGTATAGATGAATAGTCCTCAGAAATACGATTCTAACAATATATGACATGTCAAAATCAGATCGACGGATCTCTCGCAATCATCCCTGAAAAATTATACTTTCCTGTACGTATGCCGTGCACACAGATAGTCCCACTGAAAACTTGGAAAATTCCCCTACCTACCCTAAACACCCTAAAATTCATCCCCTACCTACACAGATAACCTAGAAACACTCCCAGACCTGAGACCCTGGCACGGGAGAGTATAGGGTCCAATTTTATCTTTTTATATACGAAGGAATCCGGTCAAGATGATTGTATGGATGGATAGTGCTCAAAAATATGATTCTAATGATATATGGAACGTTAATATTAGACCAACATATCTCCCGTAATTGTCACCAGAAAAACCCATAATCTTGATCGCTGGTCAGTGGGCCAGCCTACAGCGCATGCTTGCTGCCCATGGCTGTAGCGTATACTTACTGTCCATGGCCATAGCCCATGGTTGCTACCTAAAGGCTATAGCCCATACTACCCTCAGCCAGGCTCTGCCCACTGCCTTACTGGCTGGCTTGCGCCCCCACTAGCACAGGCCCGCAGCCATGCCAAACCTAGCCATTCCATGCCCATTACCCATACCTTGTTGGTTGGCCTGTGTCCCCACAGGCACAAGCCCATGGCTATGCCAAACCCAGCCATACCATGCCCATTGCCCCTGCCTTGTCGGCTGGCCTACACCCCCACTCCTAGGTCTTGGGCCCATAATCCTAGGTGGTAACTCCAAACCCTTTTGTATGATCTCGATCCCTGTATTAGACTATCATCAAATCTTTGTCTCAAATAATAAACTTTATACTCTTGTGAAATAGGCCTCCACGTATCTCCTAGTGGTCATATGATGGTGCAGGGCCCGCAAGTAAAGCACACATGACACACCCCTCCCTCATTAAAATGAGAAGAAGAGGAAAGAGGATGGAATCGATGCTAAAAGCCCCCTTTTCATAAAGAGGGTGGAGGCATTCTCTGGCTGCTGCCCTCATAGACACATCATCTTTATTATTGTCCAAAGGTCCCTGGTAATCATTGTCATCCCAGTCCTGGTACTCATCATCACTTCAAGAATTAGAGACATTATTATCATCCCCGTCTTCACTCTTGTCCTCATCATCGTCATCATCATCCTCTTCTTCACTAATGTCCTCCTCACTTGGTTCTTCATCAGGTTCATCATGACCCTCGAGTTCTCCTGCATCCAAACGTTTGTAGTATTCAGAGTGTATGGACTGGAAGATTTCATAGGACCAGACTTGACCTCATTGGCTCAAAGTTGGATCATACTAGACTCATCATCTTCTGTATCACTCCCGATGTGAATTAGAGAGGTGTGTTCTTTGATTTGTCCCCCTATTGCCAATGCCATTAGTGTTCTTAGGAGGTCAACCGTGACTCCTTTAATTGCCTCTGGGTTTTCCTCCTAAGGTAAGGTTGTCTGAATCAGAGAAGTGGAATCAACATCTTGATTTTCTCCTAAGACATTCATCAAACCTATTGATGAGGTCATTTTTGGAGAATCTAGTAACACAAGCATATCTTTCCAATTGTATCCGCCTATCCATTCTTCTCTCGGGTTATCCATTAAACCTTGGGAATGGGATTTGTATGAGGGTGGTGAGGGATATGAGGCAGGGTGATATGAAGGTGATGTGATATTAGAGACAGGGTATTGTGATGAAGATAGGGGGTGGTAAGATGGGGAAGTTCCTTCTTCTTGATAGTATGGTGAAGAATGGTAATATGGAAAATGTTGATGGTGTGGTAAAGGTGGGTAGTATGGTGGAATGGTAAAGTGGATCCCTTTATTGATGATGAAGGAGGGATAGTAGATGTCTAATCTGCTACTGGTTCTTCTTTTAAGGATTCTTCTCTTTTTTGGGAGTCTTCATGGCCTTGGTTCTTTGGCTCATGGCTTTCCTGCAAAAGCGGACATTCATATGATTCTTCCAAACTCGGGGTATGATGAGTTGAGTGGGATCACTCTCTGTTACTTTTTCATCTAGGTTGTTCACATAATCATAAAACATGGGATGAGGAAAGTATTTATCTGGCTGATACATGTAAACGACCCTTCGGAAGGAGTCACAAGCATCCTTAACGAAACCACTGATGTGCCCTAGTAAATCCAGAGGAGGGGACAATCTTTGCATAAGCAGGAATTTCTTTCTCTACTCAACATGCCTCTCCTTATGGTACTTCTTAGAATCTCTAATAAAATGATTTGGATCAAAGAATCAAGGATCCTAGTTTTGCCATTCATACATCGTTGCCAGCATGTTGACGGTTCCATGATCCGGGAGTGGATTGACATTAGGAGACCCAAGCATCTTTCAGTGTTGTGCCCCTTCTGAGTGTGGTAAGAAAAATATCCATGATCCCTATACCAAGCTGGAGGAGGGTTGTTGATTACTCTTAGAGTCACTGTCCCTAGTAATCCCTGTTTCTTTAGCTTTTTATACACTACTGTCACAGGCATTTCCAAATCAGTGAACTATTTCCTTAGGCGAGAAGCTTGCTGAGCAGGGGCATTTGCTTGTATCATAAATGGTTGTGAAGAGGTGATGGGTGAGACTAGCAATTGGACCGCACTACCACATTGGTCTTGGGACCCTTTCTATGTCCAACACTGGTGTTCTTTCCCACATCTTGGGAGGATCCTTGATATTGGGCATGCCTTAGGATTCGATTCTCCACATATGTGCCGGTGGCTATCAAAACATCAAAAGTTTGCAGTAAAGAACATCATAATAAGGCTTATACAAGTTTTCAATCAACATTTCTACTTGCTCTGCTTCTAAAGGGCGATCTACCATTTTGGCGGCCTTATCCCTAAACCTCATCAAGAAGGCAGTGAATCTTTCTCTGGGCTGCTGTCTCAACATCTCAAGCTCCTGATGCTTCACATCTACTTTAGTGATATATGAATACTACTTGGTGAATGCTTTCACCACAGTATCCAATTTTGGGTTTGGGATGACTCCAATTGTATGAGCAATAGGGTTAACATGAAAGCTTCCCCCATCTGGTTGTTAGCAAGCTACCATGATTTGGCGATGCTGAAAAAAACTTTGAGTTGAGCCTTTGGGTCTCTTGACCCATCAAATCTATCGATCTGCCATTTGAAGTTCTCGAGAATCTTTGCCCAGAAGAGAAACTCATTTCATCAGAATCCACTACTTGACTTTTCGAACTCTTTCCTGATTAGATCAGATTTTTTAACTTTTCTAATTGCTCTCTGAGTTTTCTCTCTCTCCATCTCTGGAGGTTCCATTCAGACATGCACTGCAAACTCCTCGTCCTCATCTTCAATCACGACCCGAGGAGGAGGGACCCTGGAATAGGTTCCTCGTTGGCCATTTGGATGGGTGTTTGAGTTTAAAAATATGTTATCACAAGCGCATCATATATTGTAGCCAACGGGTTAATCACAAGGAGATTAATCACTCTATCTTACCTACTCTAAGTAAGGCAAGAGTGAACAAGGGATGGTTGATTTTAGATTATGATCCTAGAACATGCATATGAACGAAAGAAATGACCTTCACATTCAACATTTAAATTAAACAGTTCTAATGCCGGATTACTTTAATTAGAGAAGTAAAATAAATGCTGAAAAATAACAACTAAAAAAATCTACAAATAATAAAGCTAAACTTATAAATGAAGAACTGAAATAGAAAGTAAAGAAAAATTCTCAATACATTGGCTAAATTTTCGGGAGAGGCACTATTGTATGCATCATCTTCAATTATAGCATATATGTAAATAAGAGCACAAGGAAAAGAAAAAAGAAAACATAAAAATCCTAATTCCATTACTTGTATTTAAATAAAAATCTTAATTCTACTAATAAACTTTGTCATACTTTGATTATGTGTAAGCTGAATTGAAACTTGATTGATTTGGAGTGATGGTATTGGAACAAAATTATTGATGAAGAACTTGCTCTCTTGAACTTGAAAACTCTTGACTCTTGTCACTTGAACCAATTATTTCCTAGAACTAGAAAGTTTGAAAGCTAGAACTATGGATTGCACTAATTAAATTAACTAAACTATGAACTAAATTAACAAAGTAAACTAATAATTAAACAAACTAACAATTAAAAACTGAATTGCATTATCATTAATCACTTGAATAAAAGCTTGAAAAAATAGAAGGAGAGAGAGAAACTAGGAAAAAAAACTAGAAAATAAACTAAGGGGAATCATCATCCTAGTAGGGGGGAAGGGGATTTTATAGGGCTTTGGTCTTGCCTCCTTCCTTTTACAAGTCTTCTTTAAGAAAAGAAAGAAAATAAAATAAAATTCAATCTTTGTAAAAATCCTCCTTCTTTGAGATATTGTGTGAGGAAAGAGAGAAATTGTTTCCAAAATTAACAGATTTTATTCCTTCCCTGCAATATTAACCAATATCTTGTAATCTTGACTAAATTCGAAAGGAATCTCTGCATAACATCTTCAAGATCTTGTGAGGTGGCAAGGAGAGATAATAATCTTCAGGATTTTATAGTAGAGAGGAAGTGGTACCACTGAGTGGATTCCTTTAGGCAAGTTAGTTCAAGCTTGGACCGGTTCTTAGTTCACTTTAAGCACTTTCTCTTGTAGACTTGGAAACTGTAAAAAAAACAAGAAAAACAGAAGTAGTACTATCCAAAGTGGGGCAAAATGTACACTTATATCCCTAAGATTTCACACATTATTGTGCTCATCAAATTCTCCCATACTTGACTTTTACTCATCCAAGAGCAAAACAAATAAAATAAAGAATCGAAAGAAAAATCTTAACTCACTTTCGTAGGAATCACGGCTGCATTTAGCACTTGCAGCAAGCCTTTAAGCCCCTGAGTTACCCTGGTGGATGAGTTGTGTCTCATGGGTGTTTCCAGTGAACATACACCCAAAATTCAAATTAACTTAAAAAATTACAATTTAAAGCTTCCAATAACTACAAAACACACACCCTGTTTCAATTAGAGCACATCAACTGAGGATCCCCCACACTTGAACTTTAGTACTCCATTTAGATTTATGAACAAACACACATCTTAAATAGGGACGACCCTTATATCTTCTAAAGCATGACCTATCCTAAAGCAAACCACATTGTAAGGTAGAGACCATGAATTAGGGTTTTGGAGTATTGACCAATCATAAACAACAAAGTATAATTGTATCTTTTCTCTCTCCTTTTTTTTTTTTTTTTTGAGAAATTTTTTTTTGTTCTTTAGTAGAGAACTCATTCTACTCCACTACATTTGGCTTGAATAACATGGTGGAACAAACACCAGAAACCCAAGTTACTAAGTAGCTTCGTTTTATGCATATGCCAACAAAGACAGTGATGCTAAGTTCTTTTCGGAAGTGTTCCTTCCTATGAAGATCGATCAAAACACCCTGCTTCATGAGGCACAATGTTCTATCTAGCTCCTAGAAATTCTATACTTACTTTCTACTTTTTTGACCAATTTTTACTTTCTTTGCATATCCATATCATATATTTTTATACCATGTCAAGAATGTGGTCTCAACTCCTAACCTAAGAACAAAGACACCAACTAACAAATGATCCTACACCTTAAGACAAGTATCTCTAAATCATTTAAGGGAGGTCCCATTTCAAGACATATACTCATTACCATCCTCTCAATAGGGATTATAGTACCAAGATGGGTCCTAGATCTCAATTTTTTTTTTGTAGGGTGTGTATAAAGTATAGGAAAAATCTAAAACGTAACCTTAAGTTCTAAACGGTCAAACCCTCCCCCATACTTAAATTGTGCAACATCCTCAATGCATAAAAAGAAAGAAATGATAGGACAAAAGAACAAGAAGGACAAAGGAGAGAAAATTACCAAATGGGATCAAATATCATCATAAAGAGGCTCATAGAGAATCATAACCTTTGCATCATGCATTGAAGGTAGCTCAAGGAATGGCTTCAGGTGGTCCCCATTGACTTTAAAATTTCCCGGGTGGATGTATTCATGACCTTTACGGCACCATGGGGGAATACAGTTTGCACAAGGTAAGGACCTTCCCACCGAGAACGAAGTTTTCCTGAAAAGATCTGCAATCTAGAATTGTATAGTAAAACTTTATCACCAGGCATAAAAGATTTTCTAACAAGATGCCGATCATGAAAAGCTTTAGTCTTTTCCTTGAAAATTTTTGCACTATCATAGACATCATTTCGCAATTCCTCCAACTCAGATAGTTGGAGACCTCTACGAGCTTCTGTAGTAGATAAATCAAAATTGAATTTCTTAATCGCCCAAAAGGCATGATGCTCTAACTCAACAAGAAGGTGGGAAGCTTTCCCATATATCAAATGGTATGGGGATTGACCAAGTATGGTCTTGTAAAAAGTCCTATGCACTTACAAAGCATCCAACAGACAGTTAGACCAATCCATTCGATTTGGGTTAACTGTCTTCTCTAGAATCTGCTTGATCTGTCTATTGGAAACTTTTACCTGCCCATTGGTTTGGGGGTGGTATGGGGTAGCCAACTTGTGGGTAATCCCATACTTCTTCACTAAGGCCTGAAAAGGCTTATTACAAAAGTGCTTGCCCCCATCACTAATGATAGCTCTAGGGGTACCAAATCGGGAGAAAATGTTTTTCCTTAAGAATTGAATGACCACCTTGTGGTCATTGGCCTTACAACCATGAGCCTCAATCCATTTGGACACATAGTCCATAACAAAAAAATATATTCATATCCACATGACTTAGGGAAGGGGCCATGAAATCTATTCCCCAAGCATCAAAAACCTCAACCACGAGGATTGGGTTGACAGGCATGATGTTCCTTCCACTGATTTTTCCTAAGGACTGACAAGAAGATCAAACTCTACCAGTTATTATCGCCTCAGATTTAACTTCAAATCAAGAGGAAGAGTTGATCAAATTTTTAAAAGAAAATAAGGAAGCCTTAGGTTGGACCATGGTAGACATTAAAAGAATTAGCCCCTCAATCGTTCAACATCATATTCACCTCATGGAGGATTCAAAACCTTCTAGGGAACCATAAAGAAGGGCTAATCCTATGATGCAAGAACCTATCAAGAAAGAGATCCTACAGTGCTTGGATCATGGTATCATCTACCCTATTTCTGATAGTCAGTGAAAAAGTCCAGTACATATGGTGCCAAAGAAGTCATGGGTCACAGAAGTCCAAAATACTGAAAATGAGGTGATCCCTAGCTGTGTCCAAACAAAATGGCATGTGTGCATTGACTACAGGAAGTTAAATATGACAACTTGGAGAGATCACTTCCCTTTGCCTTTTATTGGCAAATGTTAGAGCAGTTAGCCAGACATAAGTATTATTATTTCCTTGATGGTTATTCCAGCTATAATCAGATTTCCATTGCCTTAGATGACCAACATAAGAACACCTTTACATGCCCTTATGGAACCTTTGCTTATTGGCATATGCCTTTTGGGCTTTGTAATGCCCCTACCACATTCCAAAGATGCATGATGAACATTTTCTCTAATATGGTGGAGCACTTTTGGAAGTGTTTATGGATGATTTTTCTATTCATGGCTTCTCATTTTCTAATTGTTTGCATCATCTTTCTTTAGTACTCAAACGATCTAAAGCAACTAATTTAGTCCTCAATTGGGAGAAATACCATTTCATGGTAACACAAGGCATAGTATTGGGTCATATCATTTCCAAATAAGGGATCAAGGTTGATAGAGCTAAGGTGGACTTAATTTTCAATTTACCACCTCCCAAGTCAGTTAAGGACGTTCGTTCCTTCTTAGGTCATGCAGGGTTCTATTTTCAGTTCATTAAGAACTTCACTCATATGACTAGACCCCTCACCAATATTTGGCTAAAGTGCAACCCTTCGAATTTTCTAGTGAATTCTTTGTGTGCTTTGAGCAATTAAAGAAGGTGTTGACTACAACCCCCATTATTCAAGCTCCCTTATGGACTGAGCCCTTTGAATTAACGTGTGATGCATCTGATTTTTCTATAAGGGCAGTCTTAGGGTAGAGAGTTAATAAGCTTCCTACTGTTATCTATTATGCTAGTAGAACTCTCAGTGATGCACAACTGAACTATACCACAACTGAAAAAAAAATTTTAGCTGTTGTATTTGAATTAGAAAAGTTTCATGCATATCTGATAGGTTCTCATGTAATTATTTACACTGACCATGTAGCTATCAGGTACCTTGTTCAGAAAAAGGATGCCAAAGCTCGTCTCATCAGATGGGTTTTGCTTTTGTAGGAATTTGACCTAGAAATTAGGGATGAGAAAGGTGGTGAAAATTTGGTTACAGACCATTTGTCCTGGTTACCCAATTCTTTGACTGTGAATTCTCTAATTAAAGAGCATTTTCCCGATGAGCAACTCTTTGCAGCATCTAGTGAACCTTGGTTTGTAGATATTGTAAAATTTTTAGTTACAAACAAGACTCCGGATCGTTGGTCTTCTCAAGAGAAGTACTATTTTCACTCACAGGTTAAGTATTTCTTTTGGAATGATCCTTACCTTTTTAAGTCATGCCCTGACCAAATTATCAAGAGATGTATCACTGATCATGAGCACCATTCTATTCTTTCCTTTTCCTATGATCAAGCTTGTGGTGGCCATTTTTGCCTACTAAGACTGCGGCCAAGGTATTACAACGTGGATTTTATTGGCTCAGTCTCTTCAAGGACGCTTTTGCTTATTGTAAGGCTTGTTCTCCTTATCAGTCTTTAGGAAAAATCAGTAAAGGAACATGATGCCTCTCAACCCAATCCTCATGGTTGAGGCATCATGTTCTACCTCACATGTTACATCATCTTCATACCATCCTACTTCATATCCCTCATCACCCTCATACCAATCCCATTCTTAGGGTTCGGTGTATAACCCAAAAGAAGGATGGATAGACGAGTACGATTGGAAGGATATGCTTGTACTACCAGATTCCCCAAAGATGACTTCATCAATAGGGTCAATAAATGCATTAGGGGAAGACCAGGAGAGTGATCCCACTTCTCTATTCAGCCTGTTGTAGCTTCAAAAGACAATCCAAAAGTAATTGAAAATATTACAGCTGATCTTCTCAAAGCAGTAACCACATTGGCCATAGGAGAGTAGATCAAGGAATACACTTCCTTATTCCACATAGGAAGTGACACAGAGGATGATGACGATGATTATAAGGATGAAAATGAAGATGAGAAGGATGGAGATGACTTTGATACTCGAGAGGATGATGGGTATACAGACTAGGATGACTACCAAGGGCCTTGGTACAATGATTATGATGATGAGTCAAAATATTACTCCCCAGAACATCCGACATGTTTCTCAATCTATGCTATTGGTGGTGTTAATCTGATAGCTGATACAACAGGTGGCATTTACCCTTTCCTTTACATGGGAGGAGATGATTCTATGTCAGATTAAAAAAGTGATGAAGGATCTAGAGACCAGATTCCCTAGTCGACAAAAGCTATGTGAAGTATACTCCACTTCATTAAAGATGCAGGAAAGGATAGAAGAAATTGACAAAATGTTGGGGGAAGTAATAGTCAGTGATCTTTACTACCGGGAGCAATTGGATGATCTAGAGGATATAGGACCAGATGACACAATCGTAGAGGCGACAGATGCTATATTCTAACAGCTTTCCAATGCAGTCAAGAAGCTATGAGCCAGGGCTGTGGATATTTGTGGAGGTCCTTGACTTTCCACCCTAACCAGGGAAGGAGAATTAGAAGAAGAAAATGATTCTATGGTGGAGATAATCACCCTAACCAACAGTGATGATGAAGATGGTTAACCCATGGAGATTATTGTGAAAAAACCAATCAACATGTTGAAAACTAGAAGTGGAAAAGACTACAAGGGCAAGTCTCTAGCAGTAGAACAACCCAGGGCTAATGAGGCCAGAACTAGCAGCATTAAGAAAGAGCCAGAGAACCCAGTCTTGTTTCAACTCAAGAAGTCCTAGGAAAATATCTCCATTTAGGGATTTTTGCTGGCATCCCCTTCACACCATGAAGCAGTCTTGAGGTCTCTTGCTAATGTGTAAGTATTGATCGAGATAAATTCGACACACCTCACACATATAGTAGGGGCAACATATGCAATGCAGTCCCTAATGTTCTCAGATTTCGAGCTTCCTAAGGAAACCAAGCACAATTGGGCTCTCCACATTACAGTTGAATGCCTTGAAAAAGTGGTTCCCTAGGTTCTTGTTGACAATGAGTCTGCTTTGAATGTGCTACCATTGAGATCAGCAAAGAGTTTCGGCATCAACTGTGAATAAATGAGATCAACCACCCAAACCATAAGGGCATACAATAATACTAAGAGGAAGATCCTTGGCATCATTACCCTTGCTGTAAAGATTGGCCTGGTGAAGTTTGATATTGATTTTCAAGTCATTGATATACCGACAACCTTTAACATTCTCTTGGGAAGGCCTTGGTTGCATCCTACGATGGAAGTATCCTCTAGTCTCCATAAAAAAATGAAGTTCATTCATTAGGGAAAGGTGGTCACAGTAGCCGGAGATCCCAAAGTGATTAACACTTTAGCCAACATTGAAAATGGGGAAGAACAAGACCAAGAGATGTGAGGATAGCGGCCGGATATGGGCTATGCATCCCCATCTTCTCTCCTCTTTATCTCTTCACCTTCATGTGAGGGGGAGGGGTTCGAGTCATGTGTGTTTCGTATGTGGGCCCCGCACCGCTGTATCGCCACTTGGAGATACGTGGAGGCCTATTTTGTAAGAGTGTAAAATTCATCATTTGAGATGGAGGTTTTGATGATGGTCCAATTTGAGGATTGAGATCATACAAATGGGGTTTGGAGTCGCTACATAGGGTTATGGGCCTACGACCAGAGGTGGGCCCGATTCTTGAGAAAAGGGCCCAAAATTTGGTCTGGTCTAGAGATTTAGGGTAAGTGTTAGGTTACAGAGTTGGGAAGGTGTTAAGCATCTAACCTACCTGGTTCAACCGGTCTTCTTACTAGATGCTTGAGAACGAACATTTTCCATAATTATTACTATTCCACATGTATGGCTAAGTTATCACACATATATACATTAACTGAATTCAAACTATTATATACACTAAAATAAAGTTTATTAGATATCTACATTATGCTTGAATGAGGAGAGAGATTATACCTGAATTTAACCCCTGTTTCGGGTCAAGAGGGGTGGGCCCTTGATTGGTACTGGCTCAAACTATCTTTCATGTTCTCTCGGCTCAGGGGAAGATGGTCTTGACCTCCAACTTCATTTCTTGGGAGATGCTGATGGTGATGGTATTTGGATAAAGTTTTGGCTAGGAACGGTAGCTTTCAGATTTGGATTCGGATAGACCTTCAGCTAGGGAAGGATATTTTCTGCTTTGGATTCAAATAGGGAAGGCTATTTCTGGGCTTGGGATGAGGTGGCCCTTCGACAGAGCTTTCGCTGGGGATAGGCTAAGGGAGGGCTAGGCTAAGGTGGCACTTCGACAGAGCTTTCATTGGGAACAACTATTTCTGAAAATATTCTAGGGACACTCGGACAGGGGTTCGGCTAGGAATGGCTATTTCTGAAAAGAAATGGGCTGACCTATAAATTGATTGAAGAACTTCAAAGTCCCAAAGAACACTTTGAAGATCCGAATAGAGTTTCAGATCTTAACAAAGTTCTCTTAGTAGACCGGAAGAACCTCAAAAGGGGGGTTTCTATCTCAAGAACCCTCAAGAATGCTCAAGAACACTCAAGAACACTCAAGGGAGGTGGCTCAAGAACATACTATTTTTGGCTAAAAATTGGATCTAACTAAGAATTTGTATTGAAGATCTTCAAGATCCCGAAGAACACTTCAAAGATTCGAATGAGTATTCGGATCTTGACAAAGATCGCTCCGAAGATCAGAAGAAAATCAAGAGGGGGGGAGGGGAGGAAAATTTCACTCTGAAAGGGGATTCTGGTGTGTTGGTGTGCTTTTTTTTCTAAGGGGGGTATTTATAGTTTTTTCCAGCCAAATAGGAGAGGGGGAATCCCTTTATCCAGCGGATGAAAATGGGGGCTCTTGCCTAAAGTAAAGAGATAAGATTTTTGTCCAATGGGTAAAGGGCAAGTTGAAGGCAAAAATGGGTGGGGAGGGCTTTTGTCCGGTGGATAAAAGGGGGTTTTTAGAAAAAAGAGAGGAGAGAGAAATTTTAGCTGAAAAAGGTGATTTTCAAAAAAATGGGAGGAGAGAGAAACTTTAGCCAAAAAAAGGTGACTTTCAAAAAAGCAGGAGGAGAGAGGAGGTTAAGCCAGAAAAGTTGATTTTCAAAAAAGTGGGAGGAGAGAGAAAATTTAGCCAGAAAAAGGTGATTTTTAAAAAAAATGGGACGAGAGAGAAACTTTAACCGAAAAAGGTGATTTTTAGAAAAGTGGGAGGAGAGAGAAGGTTTAGCAGAAAAAGGTAGGTTTTAGAAAAACAGAAGGAGAGAGAAGGTTTAACCAGAAAAGGTTGTTTTTAAAAAGTGGGAGGAGAGAGAAGGTTTAGCCAAAAAAGGTAGTTTTTAGAAAAGTGGGAGGAGAGAGAAGGTTTAGCCAGAAAAGGTAGTTTTTAGAAAAGCGAGAGGAGAGAGAAGGTTTAGTTGGAAAAGGCAATTTTTAAAAGAGCAGGAGGAGAGAGAAGGTTTAGCCAAAAAAGGTAGTTCTTGGAAAAGTGAGAGGAGAGAGAAGGTTTAGCCGTAAAAGGCAATATTTGAAAAAGCAGGAGGAAAGAAAAAGTTTAGGCAAGTAGTGCGGGTGATGTCACGGGTCCACGAATGCATGGGTGTGCGGGCAATGTGCACAGCATGTGTATGTATGAGCGTGTGTGTGAGCAATGTGCATGGTGTGCGGGCCACCAGCGCATGGTGCTGGCACAGTGTGCACAGCTATGCAGGTAAGGTGTGCACGGCATGCACAGCGTGCGTCGGGGGTGAGCACACTGTGCCGGGGGGGTGCGCAAGCATGAGGTGGGGGTGCACACACTGTGTGGTGGGGGTGCGAATGCATACGGTGGGGTCACGTAGCATGCAGCAGGGGTGTACAGGGGTGTGTAGGGGTGTGTGTATGGCTATGTGCATGGCTGTGGGGATGTATGCATGGCTGTGTGCATGGCATAGATGCGTGCATGTGCAGTAGCCCGTGGGCAGCGAGCACCTGCGCAGGCTGGCAGGCCAGAGCGCACATCACGCACGCAAATATGGGTTTTTCCAATGATGATTACAGGGGATCCATTGATCCGATTTTGGCGTATCATATATCATCAAAATTGTATTTTCAAGCACTATTCATTTCTATGGTCATCTTGACCGAATTCCTTCATCTATAAAAATCCAAAATTGGACCCCTTCTCTCCTGTGCGGGGACTTCTAGGGTTTTGGATAGGGGAATGTTTCCATCAGCACCTCTGTCGGTCAAAAGTCAAAAGTCGCATCCAAGATCAGAAGAGGCTGACAAAATTAGGTGTCTACAGAATGCCCCTCTTTGGCCGAGGCCTGTGCTAATGGCCGAAGGGCAAAGAAAAGAACGACCACATTTATCACCTGGAGCATATACTATCGTCATCTTGCTCAGTTATGGCGGAGTTAAAAAAATGCAATAGATAATATCTCTAAAGTTTTAGGACTTACCAGGGCTGCCAATTGGGGGAAAGGAATTTGCAGCTCTTCCAATCCTGCAAAAAAAGTTAGTACTTTGATCCTAATTCTTCCTTAGCTGGGCTTCGCATGTGTCAATTCAGGGAATATGGTCTCTAGGTTGGGTCTTTCGAGGCGATCTAGACTATCTGAGACCGATGGTTACAAGAGAGGAATTCATTGCTCTTCCAATCTTGCAAAAAGTAAAAAAAAATGTTTGATGCTTGGATTTCCCTTAGCTGGGCTTCACATGTGCCAGTTCAGTGATTTGATCTATGAGATCGGGCCACTCGGATCCGACTCAAAGAAGAAGGGTCTTCTAGGGCCGAATAAAAGTGATTGAGCCTCTTGGGGCCGAGTAAATACAATTGGGCCACTTGGGGCCGGGTCGATGAGATTGGGCCGCTTGGGGTCGAGTAAATGCAATTAGGCCACTTGGGGCCGAGTCAATGAGATTGGGCCACCTAGGGCCGGGTAAATTACGTCTCCTCTTGATTTTTCCTTGATTCTTGATTTTTGGTTTAGAATTTGATTCTTTATGTTGATTAGGAATTTTTTTATTCTTGATGCTTGATCTGGAATTTTTAATTTTTTTTTTTGTATAAAATGGGTCCCCTTCCCTGTTCATTCTTCATTCTAACTTTTCTGAGTGAAGTGAGTTCCATGAACCCTCTAGTTTTTCTTGAAGTTTTTCCTCTTGTTCTTGGTGTTCTTCATTTTGTTCTTAGAGTTCTTGAAGATATTCATCTTATTCTTACGGGAGGAGCTATTTAGAGAATTTGACATTCTTGAGGGGCTTTTGTGTAAATTGAAAAACTTTATGTGGCTTTTTATAATTTCTGAAAGTTTTGGGGGCTTTTTGTAATTTAGGAAATTTTTTAGGGCTTTTCGCAATTTCTAAAAATATTGCTTAAAGGAGGAAGAGGAAGACTCTGGGAGAGGTCTAGCTCGAGAGTTGCAGCAGTCCTTCCCACAGGAATGAGTGCCTAGCCGACTAGTATTCTGAGCAAACCCTTCACAACAATTAGAATCACATCAGTAACTCCATATGGGGTTCCTGGGTAAGTCTTTACATTTCATTCATTATTTTGATCATCTTTTATTCATATTTTGTTCTTCCTTTGTCCCTTTTTTTTATTTATCGTTTTGTTCTTACTTTTTGCTATTTGCTTTATTTATTTATTATTATATAGTTTTTTTTTATTTTATTTCAGTTAGCATGAGGGGAAGGAACCACCTACCTTGGCCTCCTATTGCTATCCAAACATGGTTCAATCCTGGCATAGGATGCTCCCTCGCAAGGTAAAGGAGATGGTTGATGATACCTATCTGTGCCGGATGGCCCTTATAGAGACCCAGAAGTTTAATCCGACATTAGTGGGGGCCCTAATGGTGCGATGGTGGCCTAGTACTCACACTTTTCACCTTCCTGTTGGCGATATCACCATTACACCTATGTGCTTCTATGCCTTGACAGGCGTTCCATTTAGGGGTAGAACCATGACCATACCTGCTGGATTCCCGATTGCTAGGGAGTTTGCAGATCTGACTAGTATCACCATTAAAGCAAGCCAGACGTGCATCTGCCTAGGGAGATTAGTGCTCGATGGTGGAAAGTTGGCCTGGGGGAGAATCCAGGCAACATGTCTCAAATAGCACGTTCATTCCTACTATTTGTCGTGGGTCAGTGCCTCTTCAGTGACCTTTGAGGGGGAGTAGATATCCGCCTAGTGTTCTTCCTCAAAGATCTTCGCACAGTAGATACCTAGGACTGGGGCAGGGCCGCCTATGCATATCTCTTACTGTCCTATGGGGATAGGGGCCTCAAGGGTGTAGGCTCCATCATCTAGGTAATTTTCCTTCTCATATCTATTTCTATTTAGTCATTTGGTTTGCACTTTCTTACTTTTATTTCTCGAAATAGTCTTGGTGTTTTGAGCATTTGGGAACCATAGCCCTTAAGCTGAGGGATCCTGAGACATTCTTCTTCCCTCTGGCACAAAATGGGGAGATAATCAGGTGGTTCGGGCTTAATGCCATCCTCCGAGGACCACCGCTCATTATCTTTTAAACGATCTCACTGAGGTATGCCCTGTCTGATATTGAAATTCTACTTGCCTGATGCTGTACTTACCCTTCCTTGGTTTTGTAGGCTACTTAGAGACCATTCCATGACCTTGTGTTTTCAGATTTTGAGAGAGTCGTCTGGGTTCATCAACTGTCTGAGAACCGAGTCCTTTTATAAGACCTGGTACCTTGGAGAGAGAGTAGTACCCTAGTGGTCAAACATTGATCCACGTCCTTCTCTCGGTCTTCCTCCACCCACTATGCATTGTCTAGAGATTGTCCCTATAGACGAGAAGAAGTACTTAGCTAACAGAGTATGGGAGGACTCCTTTCTTGATTTAGATAGGGACTACAGAGCCTTCCTGGAGGAGGAGACAGTGTACACCCCTCTTAATCCCAATGGTTCAGTGGTATGTTGCCCTTTCTTGAGTATTTTCTGCAGATTCTTCCTTGTTTTGGTCTTGACTGATGTTATTTTAGGGGACAGTGAGATGTGTAGATCCTTCTGCTGTTCGGTCGCATGCCAGTGCTACTGATCCTTCACAAACAAGGCCCTCTACTAGTGCCGATGGGTCTCTCAAAGTTGCTAACGTCCCCTTTCGTGGCTTCCCTACCTGGACCTATCCCAACATGGCCAACCCCAGTCTCCCTCATCTTCTGGAGCCAAACACAAATGTAGACACTTCCCTTGGGCTGCCTATTCCTTATGATTACGTGAGTATCTGATCATTTTTCAATTAACTCTTGACTTCCTTTGGCTGATATGCTCTTTCTTAGGTGTCCCCAACGGTCTATGCTGAGATTAGGAGGATGCATTATGGCCTGTGGGGGTATTGGTACAATATTGACCAACCATTGGGGGTACTTCACCACTTGTAAGAAACCTGCATTCCATTACCTCACAACTTCTTTTCTGATCCTTTCACTCCATTCTGGCTGCATTTTTTGAAGCTTATGTTTTACCGGCTTTGCCCCAGGGTAAGTCGGCAATTGATGCTGCACAATGTTGAGGTCGATACCAAGCATATCCTCATAAGACCAAGCAAAGACCTCATCAAATTTCTTCAGAAGATTACTCATCTATTCTGCTTCTTTGTCATCAAGCGTAGTGCCTTAGATTTAGATATAGTCGTGGATTGCACTTTATGCCCGATATCGATTTCGGTATCATGCACTCCAGGACTATACTTGGATGGGTATGCTTTACAGCCGATGGAAATTTTGGTATCGTGTATCCCATACTCACTACTTGTATGCTAGATATGCTTGGACATGGATGCGATGTGGCCGATGGTTGATTGCGGTATTGTATTATATACTAACTATATCACTATACAAGGCATGTAGTATATTATGGTTAGGATTTAATTACCTATGCTACATCCAATTTCCAATAGGGGATAAGGTGTTGGATAAACTAATTGTGGTATGTTCGATGAAGCCTTTCGGAATGCCACCCTCTTGGTATGATGTGATTGTTGCAGCTAATGCGTCATAGTAGCATGAACCCGACTTAGTTGTATGATTAGGTGTTTAATAATTAGATGGATTGCATCATTTGCATGACAGACTATGTATTTAAATTATACATTCATTCATCATGACTTATGTGTATGTGCTTGCATGAACCCCACCCCTTGCTAAGCTAGTTGGAGCTCACCCCACGTTGTGAGGGTAGCCACCGGAGATGCCTCCACCCTCTTTGTGAAAAGGGGCTTGGTGTTGATTCCGTCCTTTCTCCTCTCTTTCTCTTTTTAATGAGGAAGGTATATGTCGTGTGCTTTACTTGTGGGCCCTACACCACCATATCGTTGCTCAAAGATACGTAGAGGCCTATTTCTCAAGAGTATAAAGTTTGTCACTCGAGATGGGGATTTGATGATGGTCCAATACGGGGATCGGGATCATACAAAAGGGTTTGGAATCACCACCTTGGTCATCTTGAATAGATTCCTTCATATTTAGAAAAGTCAAAATTGAACCCTCTTCCCTCCCACGCAGGGGTTTCTAGGGTTTCAGGCAATGGAATATTTCTGGGTTATCTGGGTTGGTAAGGGATGATCTTTAGTGTATTTGGGGTAGGTGGGGGATTTTTTTAGGTTTATAGTGGGACCGTTCACGTGTGTGGTATACGTGTGGCAAAGTGTAATTTACAGGAATGATCATGGGATATCTATTGGTCTGATTTTAACGTGCCATATATTATCGGAATCATAATTTCAAGCACTAATCATCTGTATAGTCATCTTGACCAGATCCCTTCATATATAAATGGTAAAAACTAGACCCTCTTCTCTCCCGTGCAGGGGTTTCCAGGGTTTTGGGTAGGGGAATGTTTCCATTAGCATCTCCATTCATCGAAAGCCGGAAGTCATGTCCAAGATCCATATTTCATCATAGCCGAAGGAGGGTGAAAAAAATTGGGTGTTTACAGAATGTCCTTCTTTGGCCAAGGCCTGTGGCAACAGTCGAAAGGCAAAGAAATGAACGACCACATTTTGCCACCCGGAGCAGATACTGCCATCATCTTACTTATTTATAGTGGAGTTGAAAAATGCAACAGATAATATCTCTAACATTTTAGGACTTACCTAGGCTGCCAATTGGGGGAAAGGAATTCACTGCTCTTCCAATCCTACAAAAGGTTAGTACTTTGATCTTTGACTCTTCCTTAGCTAGGCCTTGTATGTTCCCATTCAAAGAATATGATCTCCATGCTGGGTCTTTAGACCCAATCTGGACTATCTGGGACCAAGGGTAACAAGAGAGGAATTTGCTACTCTTCCAATCTTATAATAAGTAAAAATATTTATTTTTTGATTTTCCTTAGATGGGCTTCACATGTGCCAGTTCAAGGAATTAGTCTATGAGATTGGGCCACTTGGAGCCGATTCAAAGGGGTTGGGCCTCCTGGGGCTGGGTTAATGACATTGGATCACCTGGGTTTGGATAAATGTAATTGGGCCACCTGGGGCTGGATCAATGAAATTGGCTCACCTGGGTCCGGGTCAATAAAATTATGTCTCTTCTTGATTTTCCCTTGATTCTTGATTTTTTGGTTCTTAGAATTTTTATCTTTGCTTTTGATTTGGAATTTGATTTGAATTTATTTTTTTTTTGGAATTTTTTTTTTATAAAATAGTCCCCCTCCCTTGTTCATTCTTCATTATAACTTTTATGAGTGAGTTTGGAGTTCCTGGAGCTCTCTGGTTTTTCTTGAAGTTTTCCTTCTTGTTTTTGGAGTTTTTCACCTTGCTCTTGAAGTTCTTGAAGGTCTTTATCTTGTTCTTGAGGGAGGAGTTATTTGGAGAATTTGATATTCTTATGGGCTTTTATGTAATTTGGAAAACTTTTTGACGTTTCTTGTTTTTTGAAACTTTCTGGGGTTTCTTGCAATTTCAGAAACTATGGCTGAAAGGAGAAAAAGACTTTGGGAGAAGTCCAGCTTGAGAGTTGCAGCAGTCCTTCCCATAGGGATGAGGGCTGCCCAACTAGTACTCCGGGCAGACTCTTCACTGTAGTTAGAATCACATCTACAACTCCATATGGGGTTCCTAGGTAAGTCTTTACATTATATTCATTATTTTGATTATCTTTTACTCTTGCTTTGTCTTTCTTTTTATGCTATTTTTGCTTTTTGTTGTTTTTTCTTTTTATGCATTCTTTATTTCCATTAGCATAAGGGGAGGGAACCACCTACCTTGGCCTCATATGTCCATCTGAACATGGTTCAGTCATGGCATAAGATGCTTCCTCATAGAGTAAAGCAAACAGTTGATGCGTCATACGTGGGTTGGCTAGCTTTGGTAGAGACCCGGAAGTTCAATCTGGCACTGGTGGGGGCCCTGATGGAGCAGTGGTGGCTGAGTACTCATTCTTTCCACATTTCTGTTGGCGAGATCACCATCATGCCCATGTGCTTCTATACCTTGATAGGCATTCCATTTGGAGGTGGATCTATGACCCTACCCAGAGCTCCTACTATCCATGGGTTCGTAGACTTGATCGGCATTACCATTGCGGTCTACCAGACACACATTCATATTGCATATTCTTCATCATCTGATTCATTGGCAGACTCTAGATGACTTCATAGTTAGCTAGGATTTCCTCTTTTGGAGCTCCTTTGGCAATGGTTGTGCAAGTTGTGTCTATTTCAAAACCACTTAGTTGGACTTCCTGGTCTTGTTCTTTCCCATTTTCAATATTGGCCAAGGTATTCACCACTTCAGGATCTCCAATTACTGTGATCACCTTTCTTTCATAGATGAACTTCATTTTTTGGTGGAGACTAGAGGACACTGCCTTCGCAAGATGCAGCCAAGGCCTTCCTAAGAGCATGTTAAAAGCTATTGGTATGTTAATGACTTGGTAATCAATATCGAACTTCACCGGGCCAATCTTTACAGTAAGGGTAATGATGCTAAGGATCTTCCTCTTGGTATTATCATATGCCCGTATAATTTAGGTGGTTGGCCTCATTTCTTCCAAGTTGATGCCAATACTCTTTGCCAATCTCAATGGTAGCACATTCAAAGCAGACCCGTTGTTAACAAGAACCTGGGGAACCACTTTGTCAAGGCATTCTACTGTGATATGGAGAGCTCGATTGTGCTCAACCCCTTTGAGAAGCTCTGAATTCGAGAACATCAGAGATTGCACCACATATGTTGCACCTACTATATGTGTGAGATGTTCCATATTTATTTCCACTGGCACCTGCACATTAGTGAGGGACTTCAAGACTGCTTCACAGTGTGTGGGGGATGCCCTCAACAATCCCCAAATTGAAATATTTGCTTGGGACTTCTTGAGTTGAGCCAAGACTGAGTTTTCTAGTTCTTTCTTCATGCTTCTAGTTCTGGCCTCATTAGCCCCTGGCTATTCTACTGCTAGAGCCTTGCCCTTATAGTCTTTCCCACTTCTAGTTTCCATCACGTTGATAGGTTTCTTTATAATAATCTCCGTGGGATAGCAGTCTTCATCATCATAATTTTTTAGGGTGATTATCCCTACCATAGAATCATCTTCTTCTTCTGGTTCTCCTTCCCTGCTTAGGGTGGGATGTTGTGGTCCTCCACAAATATCCACAGCCTTGGCTCACATCTTCTTGACTGCATTGGAAAGCTATTGGAATGCAACGTCTACCACCTCTGCAAAAGTGTCATCTGGCTCTATTTCTTCCAGATCATCCAACTGCTTATGGTAGTAATGATCACTAATAGTTACTTCACCCAACATGTTGTCAATTTCTTCCACCCTCTCCTGCATTCTCAATGTGATGGAGTACACTTCACACAACTTTTCCTCCATCTCTAATGAGGATTCGGGTTCATCCAGATAAACTAGCATCGGCTCTCTAGATCTTCATCTCTTTCTGAATCTGAAATAGAATCATCTCCTCCCATATAGAGGGAAGGGTAAATTTCACCTATCGGATCAGCTATTAAATCATCACCACCAATAGCATAGACTGAGAAACATGTCGGATGTTCTGGCGAGTAGTATTTTGACTCATAATCATAATCATTGTACCAAGGCCCTTGGTAGTCATTCCAGTCTAGATACCCATCATCCTCTTGAGAATCAAAGTCATCTCCATCCTTCTTATCTTCATTCTCATCCTTATCGTGCATCATCCTCTTCTTCACTGATTTTCCCCTCACTTAGTTCTTCATCAGATTCTTCTGGAGCATCAAATTCTCTGGCATCCAAATGCTCATAGTATTCAGAGCATATGGACCGAAAGATTTCCATAGGGCTGGTCTTGACATCAATGGCTTGAAGTTGGACCAGTCCTAACTCATCATCCTATGTGGCACTCCCTATGTGGATTAGGGAGATGTGTTCCTTAACCTATTCCCTATGGCCAATGCAATTACTGCTCTTAAAAAATCAACTATAACCTCTTCAATTAGCTTTGGATCATCCTTTGAAGATATAGCAGGCTGAATTAGAGAAGTGGGATCACTTCCCTGGTCTTCTCCTAAAGCATTCATTGATCCTATCGATGAGATCATTTTTGGGGAATCTGGTAGTGCAAGCATATCCTTCCAATTGTACCTATCCATCCATCCTTCTTTTGGGTTATACACTAAACCTTGAGAATGGGATTGGTATGAGGGTGATGAGGGATACGAAGCAGGGTGGTATGAAGATGATTTAATATAAGAGGTAAGATATGAAGATTGGGGGTGATAGGATGAGGAGATTCCTTCTCCTTGATGGTGGGGGGAAGGTTGATGGTATTGTGGAAGCTGATAATATGGTGAAGGTGGGAGGTATGGTGGAGGTTGGTAATGTGGTGCGGTGGATTCTTCTGTTGATCAGGAAGGATGAACGGCGAGGGTCTGATCTTCTGATGATTCTCTTCTTCTGGGGGTCCTTATGACTCTGGCCCTTTGACTTATAAGTTTCTTGTAAGCGTGAGCATCCATATGATTCTTCCAAAATCTAGGTAAAATGAGTTGAGTGGGATCACTCTCTGTAGTTTCTTCATCCAGATTATTCACATGATCAAAGAGTGAATTGGTATTGACATTGGGAGGCTGCTTGACCTTGACCTCAATGGTTCCATTGTCTACCAAGTCCTGAATTGCATGTTGTAACCCCAACATCTTTCAGTATTGTGCCCCTTCTGTGTGTGGTAGGCACAATATTCATGATCCCTATACCAAGCTGGAGGAGGGTTGCTGATCACTCTTGGAGCCGCTGTCCTTAGCAATCCTTGCTTCTTTAACTTCTCATATATGGCCGTTATAGGCATTCCTAAATCAGAAAATTACCTTCTTGGGTGAGGGACTTGCTGGGTGGTGCATCTACTTATATCATAAAGGGCTGTGAAGGAGTGGTTGGTGAGACTAACTGCTGAACTGCACTCACCATATTAGTTTCTGGACCTTTTCCCCATCCGACTCAGGTGTTCTTGCTTGCATTTTGGGAGGACTGTTCATACTGGGCCTCTCTCAAAATTCTATTCTCCACATATGTTCCGATGGCTATTAAGGCATCAAAGGTTTATAAATGCTAATAGTAAAGAACATCATAATAGGGCTTTGACAAGTTTTCTATCAACATTTCTACTTGCTCTGCTTCTAAAGGCCGATCTGTCATCTTGGCGTCCTTATCTCTAAACCTCATCAAGAAGGCGGTGAATCCTTCTCTAGGCTGCTGCCTCAAAGTCTTAAGTTCTCGTCACTTCACATCCACTTCGGTGTTGTATGAGTACTATTTGGTGAAGGCTTTCACTACCATTGCCTAATTATGAGTTTGGGATGACTCCAATTGTGTGAGCCACCTTAGTGCTGGTCTCGATAGGGTTAGCATAGAGGCTTGCCCCATCTGGTTGTCTACAAGTTGCCATGTCTTGGCGATACTGAGGAAGACTTTGAGATGAGCCTTAGGGTCTCCTGACCCATCAAACCTATCAATTTGCCACTTGAATTTTTGGGAATTCTTTCCCCAGAGAAAAAACTCGTTTCCTTTGAATCAACTGCTTGGCCTTCCAAGATTTTTCCCTCTTGAATCAAGTTCTCCAACTTCTCCAATTGCTCTCTGAGTTTTCTTTCTTTCTCTGTCTCTCGAGGCTCCATTCAAACATGTGTGGCAAACTTCTCTTCCTCATCTTCATTCACTACCCTGGGAGGAGGGGCCCTGGAATAGACCCCTTGTTGACCATTTGGGTGAGTAAGTGAAGAACCTCTTTGACTGGTTGCCTAACTTGCTTTGGTTCTCCTGAGTCAACCCTAAAAGAGTTCCAACAATAACCTATAGCTCCATTCTAATCCATATCTCCCGAAGCCGGTGCCGGATCATTTCGAGGATCAGTTCTGGGAGGAAGTGCATGTAATATCTGAGCTATCCCTCTCTTGACTTCAGCCATTTCTATTTGTAAGGTCTCCACAGGACGGACCTAGGCTTGTTCGAGTGATTCAAAGTCATATGGATCCAAACTAACTGGGCTGTAATCACTTGGTGGTAGATAGTCTCGAGGAGACGATGGAGGTTACACTAGACTTAGGCGAGTCAAATGATTACCCTGATGCGTCGAAAGGGACCATGGAGAATACCTGAGGTGTGGAATTGTGCCTGAACAAAAGTGGCTTATTTTAGGATTCTTGAATTCCCAACCCCTTGTTCACACATTCACTAGATTAACAACCAATAATCTATCCAAAGTTAGTCCGCTTAATGATAGGGGGTGGATAGGGTTCGATGCCCCTGGTCCACCCAATGTCATAAATGAGAGATTCATACAAATGGCTTGTCGAGAATATTCCCATAAGATATTCCATGTAATAAAGTCATGCTTTCCTTATTCTTTTTCCCACTAGGTGTCTTTCCTCCTAATTTTCTTTGGACTTCTCAGGACTTGACTTCACTCTGACGGGATTTCCCCTGAGTCATGTATCTGGACTTTTCCTTAAGGAGGAGGGACCCCTTTTATCTGAAACCCACTTAGGAAAGCAATTCTTTACGACGGAAATATAATATAGGAACATCCCTTTTCACGACAGCAAACAAGTTCTGTAGTTAGCTTGTGGCACTCCTAGCTTCTTCAGTGATTTTTTATATGATGCAAGCATGCGGTGGATGCAATAGAACCGACAAGGCTTCCTTGACAGGATCTATATACGAAAGGTACGTGATCCTTTTGATATACCTGTAGGTACGAGATCAAGGGGGTGACTTCCTTGCCTATTACTCGTGATTACACACGAGGTTAAGCAATTGGCCACAGGGTGGTGGAACCGTGACTGATTGTGTACAAAAAGTGTAATATAGGGTAACCATCATTCGATCTCAGAATGTTACAAAGTGCACGGACCCCCCTGAGGGTACTAGCACAATTACAGACATCCTCGCCGTTTGATGATGCATTCTATCTCAAAATGTCATAAAGTGCGTGGACCTCCCCAATGGTGCTGGCACAATTACAACATCCTCCCTGTTTGATGATACCGTCCACTCTTGTATAGGAAGTGGCTATCATTTTCTCTTAGAGCACTTAGTATGTCATGCACTAACCTCCTCAAGGGTGTGGGCATAACAAGGAGTACCCTCACTAAATGATTTCACTTTGAGCACGATGCATGATGCAGTTAGTGAATACAATTACAAACATGGGTTAGCCGAACATGTTTTCAAACAAAAAAGGTGGAAAATGTTCTTGTATTAAAGGTAGCATCTAGTATTGGAAGCTTGACATTTATCCTCAGTGGATTCGCCACTATGAGGGTAGCAACCAGAGATGCCTCCCCCCCTCTTTGTGAAAAGGGCTTGGCGTTGATTCTATCCTCTCTCCTCTCTTTCTCTTTTTAATGAGGGAGTGATGTGTTGTGTGTGCTTTACTTGTAGGCCCCACACTGTTGTATCTCGGTTGGAGATACGTGGAGGCCTATTTCGTAAGAGCAAAAAGTTTATCATTCTAGATGGGGATTTGATGATGGCCCAATACGGGGATTAGATCATACAAAATGGTTTGGAGTCACCACCTAGGATAATGGGCCTAGGACCCAGGGGTGGGCCCAATTCTAGAGAAAAGGGCCCAAAAATTGGTTAGGTCTAGAGATTTAGGGTAAGTGTCAGGTTACAGAATTGGCAAGGTGTTTGGCACCCAATCTGCCCGGTTCAACTGGTCTTCCTACTAGATACTTAAGAACGAAAATTTTTCATAATTATTCCCATTCCGCATACATGGCTATGTTAGCACACATATATACATTGACTGAATTTAAACTACTATATACACTAAAACAAGGTCTATATAAAGTCTACATTATGACAAGTTGGTCGAGAAATTATACTTGAACTTAACCTCTGTTTCGGGTCAAGAGGGGTGGGCCACTGATTAGCACCAACTTGGACTGTCTTTTGGATTCTTCTGGCTCAGGGAAAGGTGGTCTTAACCTCCAAATTTCTTTCTTGAGAGTTGCTGATTGCGAGGGTATTCAGATAGGGTTCCGGCTAGGAATGGTTACTTTTGGATTTGGATTCCAACAGAGCTTTGGCTAGGGAAGGCTATTTTTTGATTTGGATTTGGACAGAGCTTCTGCTAGGGGAGGCTATTTTTGGGCTTAGGCTAAGGTGGCACTCTAGTAGAGCTTCCGCTAGGAATAGGCTAGGGGAGGGCTAGGCTGAGATGGCACTCCGGTAGAACTTCCGCTGGGGATAGGCTAGGGAGCGCTAAGCTGAGGTGGCACTTCTACAAAGCTTTCATTGGGAATGGCTATTTCTGAAAAGAATCCAGGGGCACTCAGATAGGCCTTCCACTAGGAACTGCTATTTTTGGAAAGAAATAAATTGACCTAAAAATAGATTGAAGATCCCCAAAGCCCCGAAGAACACTTTGAAGATCCGAACAGAGTTTCGGATCTTAACAAAGATCTCTTCATAGACCCGAAGAACCTCAAGCGGGAGGGATTTCTATTTTGAGTAAAACTCAAGAACACTCCAAGGAGGGGGTTGAAGAACACACTATTTTTGGCAAAAACTGGATTGGACTAAGAACTTGGATTGAAGATCTTCAAAGTCCCAAAGAACACTTCGAAGATCCGAATAAGATTTTGGATTTTGACGAAGATCGCTCCAAAGACCTAAAGAAAATCAGAGGGGGAGGGGAGGAGAGAGGGCAGAGCTTCACAACTATGGAGTGAGATGGGGTTGTCTGGTATGTCAAAATCCAAAGGAGGGGGCTATTTATAGGTTTTTCCGGCCACTAGGAAATAGGAAACCTCTTTGTTCAATGAACGAAAGGGGAGGTTCTTGTCTAAAATGGGGGGATAGGTCTTTTATACACTGGGCAAAAGAGGTCCTTGAATAAAATAGGTGGGGAGGGCTTTTGTCCAATGGGTATAAGAGGTGTTTTTTGGGAGAGAGAATCATTAGTAAAAAAGGGGTTTTATAGTCTTATGTGGGTGAAGAGGGAATTTCTTCACCCATTGGGTCAGGGGTATATCAATCCTAGCCATGGATGGTGGTGCGCGGGATTAGGCCGAAGTGCGCGGGACTAGGTCAGTGTAGAAGAGTAGGCAATGCAGGTGATGTCATGGGTATACGGCGCATGGCACACAGGCAGTGGCATGTGGGAGTGCGATGCAAGACGCGGCACCATGGCATGGGCAGCAAGCATAGGCATGCATGGGTAGTAGATGGGAATGTTGGACAGTAAATAATACATGTGTATATGCTGGCCAAAGGGCATATGCATGGGTTGGCCTATTGGCCAGCGTGCTCATACGTGGGCTAGCCTGCTATTCAGCACATAGGCAGAAAGGTAAGGGTGTAGGCTAGTGCCATGGGGGGGCAGGTGTGTGCCTGTGAGGGTGTAAGACATTGGGTGGGGGTACAGGTAGTGGAGTGCAGGGGTATGGGCTTGTGCTCACGGGGGCGCGGCCTATGCCCTCTGGGCGCAGGCCTCTACCCATGGGGGTACAAGCCTATGGGCAGGTGGTGGGCAAGGGCATGGGCTTGTGCCCATGGGGGTGTAGGCCTCTGCTCATAGGGGCACAAGCCTACAGATAGGGTAGTGCATAGATGGTGGGCAAGGCAGTGCATGGCTGTGGGGCACAGGCTGGTTGGCTGGCTTGGCATAGTGCATGGTGCAAGTGGCATGTGCTGTAAGGCACTGGCTGGCTGGCTTGGCATAGTGTATGGTGTATGGTGTAGGCAACATGTGCTACAGCCCATTGGCAGCAAGCACGTGCTGCAGCCATGGGTAGCAAGCACGCATGCGAGCTGGCCAGCTGGCCAGCGTGCGCAATTATGGATTTTTTTAGTGACGATCATGGGAGATCCGTTAGTCCGATTTTAACGTGCCATATATTGTTGGAATCGTATTCTCGAGCACTATCCATCCACATGGTCATCTTGACCAGATTCCTTTATATATAGAAAAGTCAAAATTGAACCCTCTTCCCTCCCACGCTGGGGTTTCTAGGGTTTCAAGTAGGAGAATGTTTCTAGGTTATCTGGGTAGGAAAGGGATGACCTTTAGGGTATTTGGGGTAGGTGGGGGATTTTTCTAGGCTTCCAGCGGGATTGTCCACGAGCGTGACATATATATGGGAAAGTGTAATTTCTGGGAATGATCGTGGGAGATCTGTTGGTCTGATTTAGATGTGTCATATATTGTTGGAATCGTATTTCAAGCACTAATCATCTTTATGGTCATCTTGATCAGATTCCTTTATATATAAATAGTCAAAGTTGGACCCTCTTCTCTCTCGCATGGTGGTTTCCAGGGTTTTGGGTAGGGGAACGTCTGCATCAGCATCTCCATTGATCGGAAGCCAGAAGTTGCATCCATGATCCATATTTCATCATAGCTAGAGGAGGGTGACAAAATTGGGTGTCTACACATGTATATGATGCTTTTTAGATGAAGATGCAAGTACTGTAGTGTCATTGGGATGTGACTCTACTTCCTCGGACCCGAGTGTGGGGCCGGTGACTGGTGAATGCCAGAGGCAGAAGAGGATGACCCAGATTGTTCATGTGACACTTGTGCATATGCAGCACCTTGAGACGAGTGGTTATCTTTTATTATTTTGATACCAAATTATGGAATGGTATTTTTAGGATAATTATATTTAAGTTCTGTGTAGATGTGGATGAAGTTATATAATACTTTAACATTAGATATTATCCCCGTTAACTTAGTAATCCCTCTATTATATACTCTAATTCTGATCTATTTATTTGTTGGTTCGGTGTTATGTGATTGTGATTCTTAAGGTACTACTATCAGAGATCCTGGTACAGTTGTGAGACAGTTAAGCGTCTTACTCACACCGCTAGTATCCTATTTTGGGGAGTGGGGTATGACTACTTGGTATCAGAGCGAGATGGTCTACCCTTAACTCATAATCTACCCGAACCTTTGATTTTGGGGATTAAGATTAAAATAATAAAAAAAAAACCTCAAAACAATTACTTATACTAGTGCATAACTTAGGAGATAAGTATAGGTGTAAAAGCCGTTCATTAAATAAGGAACTTGAATACATAGCTCTTACATAATTTTTTCAAAGGAAAACCTGAAAATAGGGAAATCCTAACCTAACCTAAATTTCTAAAGACTCATAATTGACATAACATAAAGAAAATGAATAAAAATGCATAAAACTAAATCTAAAACATCACAACATAAATATAAAGTTGGCTATGCCGGCAAGCATAGAATGGGAAATCCTAAGACTACTAGGGCACACTGATGCCACTACTCTTGATGGGCTATCTGGTCTTAGTTCTGGTTTTATGCTCTGGACCCTGACATGGGAACTCCAAAGTATAAAGCCATTTCCTTCAATTGCTACTCCATAGCTGCCGCTCCACCATCGATGAGGTAGTATCTATGGTCCACGTTCACCAGTTGGTTATCCATCCTCCTTAGGATATTGTTGGTGGTATTCAGACGATCCATCATGTTGTTCAGCCCATATCCCCATGAGCCCCTAGAGGAAGAAGCCACAGAAGTCCCCATAGTCCTTGGGGGTGGGGGATGAATTACCCCTGGAGCAGGTACAGCATATGGAGTAGGTGCATTAACATCATCTTGACGAACTTGCCTGCCCTCCTAATCATCCTCCTAATTACCTTCTTGGTTGCCCTCCACATTTATGGGCTGCTGTCATTCCCCTTCCTCCTCTTCCTCTTTGGTCACCTCAGTTATGTTAATGTTCATCTTTTTTAAGGACTCCTGGTTGAAATCAATAACATCAACCCCCAAGCCTTCCTCCTTCTCCAGATTTACTCCAAAATAGTTGAAGACTACGGTCAACAACTTACCATAGTAGGGATTGCTGGCCCTACGGTCTTCATCCTTCACCGTCATAGTCCACATCAAAAGATATGGGAGATTAAGTTGCACCCCGATATTAGTACACTAGGTGACATATGCCTGCAATATGGACACCTCATCATAATGTCCACTAGTAAGGAGGATGTTCAGCTGAACAATCCTATAGACCACTTGGGGGGTAGCACGTAGTTGACAGTGCAGTGCCACCCAAAGGCATTCTTGGTGAGCATACGGTCCATCTTCGCCTGGACTTCAAAATTCTGGAACTCATAGGATAAAGTTTTATGAGGACTATAGGCTGACTCCCCATTGTTGGATAGCATCAAAATCTCCTCTAGCTCCACCATATTGAAGGAGATGATGACCCCCTTCACCCTTGAAGTAATCCTCATTTTCTTGGTGTTGCGGTTCTCACACCGAAGGTTACAATAAAAGTATCTCACAAGCCGAGGATAGTACAACCTATCCAGCTTCAGAATATGGTACCAACTGGGGGCATCAAATTGTTGGTGGATACGAAATCAACAAAAATCCATCACACACATGTACTTTCCTGGATCTACATTCTTCTCTTTAAAGGAGTCCCAACGGTTTCACTCGACCACTGACCGGAACCATTGATGATTGTACATCTCCTTCAGTGGGAAAGCACATTGTTGTTGCACAGAGGCATGATGAGGAAGAGCTTGACATCCCGACATTGTTGCAAGGGAAGGGTACCTAGGGCTTTAGAGATCAAAACCTAGGTCATGGAAGGAGAAAGTAGACAAAAAACCTCAAAACCTAGGTTAAAAACAGAGAAGAATTTACTGTGAACGTAAAGGCAGTGATGATCAGGCATGAAAATGCATGCAAACAACAATAATGGGCTAGGGCAACCTTCCTTGGCTGTTTCCTCTCCTTTTCCACAAGAAGCAATTGGGTTTTGTGGGAAGAAAGAGACCCCCACACCTATATATCTCATGTTTTGATCCACCAGAAACAAGGTCACCAAAAACACTGGGATAAATCCGATGGCTGTTTCTCTTGAGAATTATTTTAGAAAAATAAGTTTTTGTTTTTTCCACTGGAAACAGGATTGATATTTTCAATGGATATGTCCTGTTTTCGGTGAACCTTTCCCCTGTTTTCAGTGAATGGTATAGAGTGGGTTAAATATTTTTTTATTATTTTTATTTTATGCATGTGCTTATTTTCTTCCATATGGGCCGCTTCTATGTATGTTTAAATGTAACATGCTAATTGCACATGTATGTTGGCTAATGGGAATTTATTAATAGGAATTATATTGCACCATAATACCTGATCCAACTCCAATGTGTCACCTCTCGCTTCCCCTACATAGAACCGGGGTAGGCCACCTAATGTACAATTGGCCTCACCTGTCCTCACCACATAGGATTGTGCAGCCATAATAGACATTATGATGCAAGGTATGGAACAAAGGCAAGCGCAGTTTATGGCTGGAATTGATACCCGAATCCAAGCTGCCATAAAGGCCCATAACGCACCTTCTGTACCTCCCACTCCACCAGTACCCTATGGCCTAGCTACTCCACCTACACCTGATGGGGCACAGGGCAACCACAAGTACAAGCACAAGGGCAAGTAGAGGGGTGGACTGACCTTATCAAAATGATGGAGAAGTTCCAGAGGCTCTGACCCTCGACCTCTCTAAGTCAGGCCATGACCAAATTTTGCCACCAAAATGAGTCAGAGGCATGGAGAAGGTCTTCAAGTTGATGGGATGAAATGATGAACAAAAGATATTATGTGCAAGTTACCAACTCCAGAATGAAGCGAACGCTTGGTGGAGGTCCACTAAACCTATCCTGAGGGCTATTAATCCCATTCCTACTTGGGAGGACTTTAAGGAAATTTTTTTCGGAAATTACTTCCCCAAGAGTTTTAGGGATAGAAGGGAGAATGAATTTTCAAACTTAGAGCAAGGGTCGTGATCAGTATTGGAGTATCAACAGAGGTTTGAGGAGCTATATTACTTTGCTCCTGAACATATCAGGAATAACCGGGCCAAGGTCAACAGTTTTGAAAAAGGGTTGAGGCCTAGCATTAGTTTGACGATAGTTGGACTAAGATTGCAAACCTATGTCGAGGTTGTGTAAGTGACTAAATCCATTGAGGACTGACACAGAGATAACTTCATGGTATAACAAGGGATGGGAAAAAGACCAATGGGGTCAACTAATTCTAAGGGAGCCAATAACCTTTCCAGAGAGCCATATCTCAACCCAGCTCCAGTTCAGTTCAGGAAATAGGAAGCAAGCCAAACCTCCCAATCCTCCCAGCCT
This sequence comes from Macadamia integrifolia, assembly GCF_013358625.1. Lineage (NCBI taxonomy): Eukaryota > Viridiplantae > Streptophyta > Magnoliopsida > Proteales > Proteaceae > Macadamia > Macadamia integrifolia. Next base: position 184,628 of record NW_024868091.1, read on the forward strand.
AGTGGTGTGTCTCAGTCAATGGTGTCGATAGAACATTGCAGACACAGCCAGGCAACAGACCTGAGAGAAGTGTGTTAGTATGATAGCAGAGGATGTAGAAGCTACACTAGGTGTGGTGACAGGTACACCTTATTGATTTCATTATTACCTGCACATGTGTTGTTTGACTCAAAAGCCTCTCATTCATTTGTGTTGCCGACATTTGTGAGAAAAATAGAAATTTCATCCAAGAGCTTAACTCAATGCTTGGCAGCTAGTACACCTATAATGAGTGTGGTGGATTTGAATTATTTATATGAGCCTGAGCTATGTCTGGTGACTATTAGTGGACATAACTTGAATACACACTTGATCAAGTTGGACATGACCGACTTCAATGTGATCTTGGGGATGGACTGGTTGTCTGAATACAAAGATAGTGTGTTATTTGTAGAAAAGATGATAATCTTCAGACCCCGTGATAAATGAGAATTCAATTTTGTGGGAGATAAACCCAAGAAACATATGAAGATTATTGTGTCAGCCCTCCAGATGAAGAAAGTACTAGATAAAGAGTGTCAGGGCTACTTAGCATCTATGACAGATACTGTGATAGAGGTCAGGCTATTGACCGAGTTAGATCTAGTAAGGGAGTTTCCTGATGTTGTTTCAGATGATTTGACGAGATTGCCCCCGAACCAAGAAACAAAGTTTGTGATAGACTTATTCCCAGGGTCAGCATCTATGCCAAAAGTTCCTTACCGCATAGTCCTCATAGAGTTGAAGGAATTGCAAGTACAACTTTAGGGTCTTCTGAAGAAGGGATTTATTAGACTAGTGTGTCCCCATAGGGAGCACAAGTACTGCTCATCAAGAAGAAGGAAGTATGAGATTGTGCATTGACTACTGAGAGTATAATAGGCTAACAACCAAGAACTAGTATCTTTTACCAAGGATTGATGATTTGTTTGATTAGTTGCAGGATGCTTAAGTATTTTCCAAAATTGACCTTAGGTCGGGCTACCACCAGCTCAGGATTAAGGATAGTGATGTTAGCAAGACAACCTTTAGATCTCAGTATGGACACTACGAGTTCTTGGTGATGTCATTTGGGTTGACCAACGGACTAGCTGCATTCGTGGCATGATGAATCGGGTATTCCAGGATGTGTTGGAAAATTTTGTGATTTTATTCATTGATGACATCTTATTGTATTCCAAGAGTGCAGAGGAACATACCATCCACCTAAGTCTGGTACTGCAGCATCTGAGAGAGAAGAAACTCTACACCAAGTTCAGCAAGTATGAGTTTCAACTTTCACGAGTGGCATTCATAGGCCACATTGTCTCAGATAAGGGTATAGAGGTTGACTAAGGAAAAGTGAAGGTAGTTTTAGAATGGGACAATCCCAAGAATGTGGCAGACATTCGTAGCTTTCTGGGATTGGCTAGATACTATAGGAGGTTTATCGAGAATTTCTCCTATATTTCAGCACCAATTGCCTGATTTACACTGACAAGTGTAAAATTTGAATGGTCTGATGCTTGTGAGAAAAGCTTCAGAGAGCAAAGGAAAAGGTTGGTATCAGCTCTGGTCTTGACTATCCCAACCTATACAGGTCATATGGTTGTGTATAATGTTACTTCAAAACTGAGATTGGGTTCTTTGTTAATGCAACATGGGAAGGTTATTGCTTATGCATCCCGTCAGTTGAAGGAATACTAAAAGAACTACCCTACCCACAATTTAGACCTTGCAGCTATGATCTTTTCTTTGAAGATTTGGTAGCACTACTTGTATGGTGAGAAGAGTGAGATATACAGTGACCACAAGAGCCTTAAGTACTTCTTCACCCAGAAGGAACTCAACATGAGGCAGAGGCGTCAGATAGAACTGATGAAAGACTATGATTGTACTATCCACTACCATCCAAGAAAAGCTAATGTAGTAACTGGATGCACTTTCTCAAAAATCTTAGGCCCTGACTCTTACATCACTGACCACCAATGAGTGTCTTATCAAAGACGCCATGAGATTCGGTTTGGAACTACTAGGGGAAGGTATTACCTTGCCACTATTAGCATTGGTGGTGCAGCATAGTCTAGTGGACAGGATCACTACAACTCAGGTTACTGATGCAGAGTTACAGAAATTGATAGCAGACACCGAGGAAGGGAAGCAAAAGGACCCAGAATTCTCCTTAGCCGAAGAGTGAATCCTTAAGTTCAAGGGAACGTTGTGCATGCCTTGGGATGGTGACTTGAGAGACACTATCATAAAGGAAGTACACAGCTCTTGGTACTCCATTCACCCCGGAAGCACCAAAATGTACAAGGACTTGAAAGCTTCCTTTTGGTGGAGGGGGATAAAAAATGATGTAGCCACACATGTGTAGAAATGCAACCCTAAAACGATGCAGAAGATAATGGAAAAACAAAACAAACAATGCACATGGATTTTATGAGGTTCAGTAAGGTTGCCTACGTCCCCGGTGAGATGAGATCCTGCTTCACTATCAATGGAGAATAGGGTCACAACACTTGTCCTCACACCTCTCAGTATTGCTTGCATTACAGAGAAAGAAACCCTCGCTACAAATATATAGTGAAAAAAACCCTAATTCGGATTAAACTACAATTGCCCTCAAATAAAAAATTCGAGCGGGGGGCTGTGCCCCCCTACACCCCCTGCTATGCAGGGGGGCCTCCTGCCCTCCTTGTAACCCCCACGGCCCCGCTAACCGGCTAGTGGGACCGCCGTCCTGCCTATCTAGGTGTTGCACCAGTACTCCCTGGATTAAACTGCGACGGAATACAAGACATCATACACCAACAATCTCCACCTTGGCTTGAATTCTGTCGAACCTCCTGTAAAGATAACTTGTAGACGTCTTCATCATTGTACCTCATTAGAGGCACAAACCCACACCTGTTTGGTGCATCCCTCATCTTCAACAATGAGTAATATTAATCAAGTCCAAACAGGACTCGAACTTCTCTATAGTAACTGGCTTTGTAAACATATCTGCAGGATTGAGATCTATATGAATTTGTCTCAAGTGAATACTGCATTCTGACACAAGCTCCTTGATCTTGTGAAATCTCACATCAATATGCTTTGTCCTTGCATGAAACACCTGATTCTTTGCAAGATGTATGGCACTCTGACTATCACAATATAACACGGTACCTCCTTGCTCCAACCCCAACTCACGAACTAGTCCAGCCAACCAGACTCCTTCCTTGGCAGCCTCAACTGCTACCATGTACTCTGCCTCTGTAGTGGACAATGCAATTGTAGACTGAAGCATCACCCTCCATGACATAGGTCCACCAGCCAATGTAAACACATACCCTGTAGTAGACCTCCTCTTGTCTAAATCACCAGCATAGTCAGAATCAACATAACCTGCCAATTCTGTAGAACTTCCCTTGCCACTGAACATAACACCTATATCTTTAGTCTCGCTCAAATATCTGAAGATCCACTTAATTGCATTCCAATGCTCCTTCCCTGGATTACTCATGTATCTGCGAACAACACTGACTGCATGAGACAAATCCGGCCTACTACAAACCATAGCATACATGAGACTCCCAACTGCGCTAGCATAAGGGACTTGAGACATCTTCTCCACCTCCTTATGTGTTGTAGGGCATTCCCTTTTAGATAACTTGAAGTGGCCAACTAACGGAGTGCTAACCAGCTTGGCCTTTTCCATATTGAAATGCTCTAGCACCTTTTCAATATACCTCTTCTAAGTTACCCAAAGTTTACCTGCATTTCTATCTCTAAGGATTTCCGTGCCAAGGATCTTCTTAGCGGCACCAAGATCCTTCATCTCAAATTCAGCACTCAACAAAGACTTCAAAGAGACTATATCATGTTTGTTCTTTGCAGCAATGAGCATGTCATCAACATAAAGCATCAATAAAATAATGGAATTATCACTTTACACTTTATAATAAACACAACTATCATAGTCACTTCTTGTGTAGCCAATCTTCATCATGTGGGAATCAAAGAGCTTGTACCACTGCCTAGGAGATTGCTTAAGGCCATAAGCGACCTCTTAAGCAGAAAAACATGGTCTTCCTTTCCCTGCACCTTGAAACCTTCAGGCTGCTCCATGTAAATCTGTTCTTCCAAGTTACCATGAAGAAATGCAGTTTTCACATCAAGTTGTTCAAGTTCTAAATCATACATGGCCACTAAAGCAAGTAGTACCTTGATCGAAGTGTGTTTCACCACCGGAGAAAATATTTCATTATAGTCTATCCCCTCTTTCTGTGCATAGCCCTTGGCTACAAGTCTGGCCTTATACCTTTCACTCTCCTTCTTAGATGCTACCTCTTTCTTACGAAAGACCCATTTACACCCAATGATTTTTCTTCCCCTGGGTTTTTCCACAATCTCCCAAGTCTTGTTCTTCTGTAGAGATTCCATTTCCTCCATCATAGCTATCATCCATTTATTATGCTGTGCATCACTCAAAGCATCATGGTAGGAAGATGGATCACCTGTACCTACAGTGAGGGCATAGGCAACCATGTCCTCAAACCCGTATCTCGTAGGTGCTTTGTGAGTACGCTTCCCTTTACCCTTTGCCACAGTATAGGGAACTTTTACTGCTTCTTGTTGTCTTGGTAAGTCACTTGATGACTCATTCTCTCTTATTGTTTCTAACTCACCTAACTCCACCTGCACAGTAGAACCTTCTTTATTTTCATCAACTGCTTGTGAATTGTAATTTGACTTCACTATATGAGACTCGTCAAACACAACGTCTCTGCTAACCACAACTTTCTATGAACTTGGATCCCATAACTTGAATCCCTTTACACATTTTTTAAAACTAAGAAAGATACATTGCTTAGACTTTGAATCTAACTTGGAATGCTGCTCACTCTCAATATGCGCATAGGCTGGACAACCAAATATTTTTAGAATAGAATAATCTACTGGTTTTCCTGTCCATACCTCTTCAGGAATTTTACAATCAATTGCCTTTGATGGAGACATATTGATAAGGAAACATACCATGTTCACTGCTTCTGCCCAAAATCTCTTGCTCAACCCTGCATTCAGCCTCATACTCCGAGCTCTTTCTAGAAGTGTTTTGTTCATCCTTTCGACTACACCATTTTGCTGTGGTGTCTTTGGAACCGTGAAGTGACGTGTAATCCCTTCAGCTTTGCATAATTCTAGAAACGGCTTGTATGTGTACTCTCCTCCATTATCTGTTCTCAAGTATTTAATTTTCTTTCCTATCTTCCTTTCTACCTTAGCCTTCTATTCCTTAAATTTAATGAACACCTCACTTTCATGCTTCATGAAGTAGATCCAGACTTTCCTTGAGTAATCATCAACAAAAGTCACGAAGTATTCTACCCCACCTTTAGATTTTATTGTTGAAGGACCCTATACATCGCTGTGTACATAATCAAGCACCCCTTTACTCTTATGTTTTGCAGTTTTGAAACTAACCTTGCACTGTTTTCCAAACACACAATACTTGTAGAAGTTCAGTTTACAAGTTTTTACTCCCTTCAACATTTTCCTTTTATGAAGCTCTATCAATCCTTTTTCTCCCATATGCCCTAACCACATATGCCACAGATAGGTATCATCAGTATCAAATACTACATCTGTAGTCACAGATGCTCCACCTATAACTGTGCTCCCTATGAGTCTGTATAGGTTTCTTGCTAACTATCCCTTCATGACAACCATTACACCCTTAATAACTTTGAGAACTCCACCTTCTGCTATGTACTTGCAGCCATTTGAGTCAAGTGCCCCCAAAGATATTAAGTTTTTCCTTAATTCTGGTACATGTCTCATATCTACTAAGGTTCTTACTATCCCATCAAACATCTTGATTTTGATAGTGCCTATCCCAATGGTCTTGCATATGGCATCATTCCCTATTGGGACAGACCCACCATTATATGGTTGATATGTATCAAACCAATCTTTATGTAGACACATGTGATATGAACATCCAGAATCTAAAATCCAAGAATCAGAAGATTGATTCTTACCTGATGATATAGAGAGTACATCTCTATCATCTCCATCTGAACTGTTAGCCACGCTAGCTTCCGTAGATGCCTTATCTATACCTTTCTTCTTTAAGTCCGCCTTCCTCTTTAAGCACTCTCTCTTCAGATGACCTTCCTTCTTGCAATAGTAACAAGAGACCTTTGTCTTTGCCCCTTTTGATTTCGATCGACTCTTCCCAAATCCCTTCTAATTTGATCTCCCTCTTTCATGCTCCTTGTCACCTCTGAAAAAACCTTCTCCTTAAGATTTCATACTACTGGCCTTCTTCCTTGTATCATTGGACATGAGGGCAGCTGCGACTTCATCCATCTCAAGGGTCTCCTTCCCGTACAAGAGAGTCGTTACTAGGTGATCATATGATTCTGGGAGCGACGACAACAATAGTAGCGCCTTGTCTTCATCCTCGATCTTATCCTCCAGGTTTGCAAGTTTACTTACGATCTGATTGAAGATGTTAAGATGCTCTAATAGGTCCGTACCTTCCTCCATCTGTAGAGAATACAATTGTTTCTTCACGAACAACTTGTTCGTTAAGGACTTCGTCATGTATATGCTTTCAAGTTTCGCCCATAGCTGCGGTGCAGATTCGATACCCACAACATATTGTAGGGCATCATCAGAAAGATTTAATTGAATAGCACTTACCGCCTTTTCCTCCATCTCTTCCCAATTTCGTCAGTAATTTTTGTAGGTTTCTTCGACTTTCCCAACAACGTTTTCGCCAAACCTTGTTGTATCAGAAGATCCTTCATCCTTTGACGCCAGAGGGTGAAATTGTTCTTCCCATTAAACCTCTCGATGTCATACTTGACATTTGATCCCTTCCCTACCATCGTGATAGTAAACCCTAGAAAACGGAAACCTAGAGCTCTGATACCAATTTATAGAAACGCAACCCTAAAACGATATAGAAGATAATGGAAAAATAAAACAAACAATGCACACAGATTTTACGAGGTTCGGCAAGGCTGCCTAAGTCCCCGGTGAGATGAGATCCTGTCTAGGTGTTGCACCAGTACTCCCTGGATTAAACTACGACGGAATATAAGACATCATACACCAACAACATGTATCTAGATGCCTCACTTGCAAGCAAGTCAAGGTTGAAAGACAAAGACCCCATAGTTTACTACAGTCACTACCTATTCCAGAGTGAAAATGGGAGAATATCACCATGGACTTTGCCATGGGACTGCCCCACACTATTAAGGGCATGGATGCTATTTGGGTATCTGTTGACTGTTTAACCAAGACAGCTCACTTCATCCCAATTAAGGTCGCCATTTTCATCAACAATTTGGCGAAGTTGTACATTGACAACATCATCTGGCTACATAGTGTACCAGTTAGCATCATCTCCAATCGAGATCCCAACTTTACTTCTAAGTTTTAGACATGTGTGCAGAAGGCTATGGGTACACAACTGAATTTCAATATGGTATTTCACCCACAGACCAATGGACAATCAGAGAGGACTATCTAGACTCTAGAGGATATGCTCTGGGCCTGTGCTCTTGACATGAGTTATAGTTAGGATGAGCATATGTCTCTTCTCAAGTTCTCCTATAACAACAGCTATTAGGCCACCATCAATTTGTCTCCATTTGAAGCACAGTATGGTCAAAAATTCTAAACTCTTCTCTATTGGTGAGCGGTATATCCTAGGTTCGGACTTGATATAGGGCACTAGTGAGAAAGTGAGTGTGATTAGAGAGAATTAAGGTAACTCAATCCAGACAAAAGAGTTATACAGATGTCAGGAGGAAGCATCTGGAATCGAATGTGGGAAACAAAGTGTTCTTTTATCCCTAGTGAATGGGGTGATACGGGTCAGCAAGAAAGGAATGTTGCATCCTAGGTATATAGGACCCTCTAATATATTAGAAAGAATAGGGCTGGTGGCTTACAGGATAGCTCTACTAACAGAATTGGAGGGCACCCATAACATCTTTCATATATCGATGCTGAGGAAGTACATACCTAACCCAACTCATGTTCTGAAATACGTACCATATGAGATGGATGAGGCTTATGCCTAAATAGAGTTTCTGGAGAAGATTGTTGACTACCATATCTTTTGTAATCATATTGTTTCATTTGTCAAGGTGAAGTGGATGAACCATCCAGAATATAAAGCCTCCTGGGAGTGAGAAGATGAAATGAAGTAGTACCCCAGGTTATTTGACTTACCAGGTATGCTGAATTTAGAGGAAGAAATTCTTGTAAGGTGGGAGAGGGGATGTTACACCCATGCCCTAACTTGAGTAAATTTGAACCTTTGTGATAGATCTTAGATTAGAGATATGGAGTACCAACATGTTTTATCTTATGACAGCCTATTGCAAAGGGGGAAGGAATGATCCCAATTGCTCCTGCATTTTATGGCGGTCCAATTGGAAAGGATTCAAACCTTTCGACCCCAAGCGAGATGTGAATTTGCACCTCTACACTCGAGTCCTGGCATGCATCAACATTGTCGAAGGACTATGTCCATATCCTAGGGCAACCCCCAATGGAGTGACCACAGGGGGACAACAAGCTACCAAGGCACATCATTGCCTTGGCCATCAGAAACAAGCACATGGGCTGAATTCAGTGACCCTGATCCAGTGGCCTATTATTTTGCTAGTTGGGTTCTGATGCCCGTGGGTCCCACCACACACATTATAGCAAGCCCCGATTGGCCTTCCACACTCCCTCACACACTTCTCTATGACTTGTACATGTTATGAGTCTAAGGCGGTATGTTCTAGATGATGAATTAACCTACTTGAGTCAGAGAAGTGCCTAGCCAAACGGACCTTAAGTCTTCCCTTACTATAAATAGGAGAAGTGTGTTCATTTCTCACTTCTCACTTATCCAAAATGTGGGAGAGGGAGAAAAGAGAGGAGAAAGGAAGAAGGATAAGGAGAAGAAGAAGGATAAGGAGGGGAAAGCTTGATCTAGCTCTTGGCTTCGTATTTTGTTGCCGAATTGTTATCGGAGGTAGGTATTAACCTCCCCTACCACCTCTTCTCTTCCATTTTTTGTTTTGATTTGAGTAAGGTAGGGAACCACAGAGATGGATGGGTAAGCCTCAATCCTGGCAGTTCCCAAAAGTTGGGTGAGTGTATTGCACCCCCATGTGGTTGCCGAGCTCAGCCAAGTCGGATGAGCTCTAGCAACACTTTTGACCAAATGTGAAGTGAGGGTTTCAACTATTCGGTTGCCGTATCTCCCAAATGACTCAATGGAATCGGGACTTCTTTGACTTAGAAGAGAGGTAGGAAGACCCCTTACAAACTCTATGGATCATATCCTAAAAATTGGGACCGAGCTGGACAACCCCCAAATGTGTTGGAACACTTCTAGGATTCCATCGAAAACAGCCATTGTAAACACCTGGGTAGGATCTAGTCGCATATTTCCATGACCTTCACTATGCTATCAAATTTGATAGTGCTTGTACCCTTTAGGGCAGCCCTTGTGGGTCCCCCTCCTGTGTTTTCAATAGCTGTTAACATCCATCAACCCTTGTACATAAGATAAAGATAAGCACGTACAACAAAACTGAATGTGAGTTGATACAAGTTGATATAATTGGAACTTTACCTATACAAGCTACAACCAAGGTGAGTTGTGGTTAACTTTAATTTTGGAGTATTTAATATTTTAGAATTGCTCACATGTGTTAGAAATTTTAGAATTGATTATTTAATTGTTTAATTGATTATGTTAATCTTCTAACATGCTATGTATATGAATTGTGTACATTTTATGAATTTGGAATTTGGATATTTGATATATATATGGTGTGACAGGATCCGATGTGGCCGAGGTGGTTCTGGTACTGTGATCGCCGTGTGGATGTTGTATTCATGCATTGGGTGTACATTAGATTTAGATATAGTCGTGGATTGTACTTTGTGGCTGATGGTGATTCCAGTGTCATGCACTCCAAGACTATACTTGGATATGGGTATGCTTTGTGGCCGATGGTGATTTTAGTATCACGTATCCCATACTTAACTACTTGTATGCTAGATAGGTGTAGACACCCAATTTTCTCACCCTTCCTCTAGCTATGATGACTCACGGATCGTGGACACGACTCTTTGTTTCCAGTCAACAAAGATGACAATTGACTAAGGTGGTTGTAGACACCCAATCTTGTCACCCTCCCCTGGCTATGATGAAATATAGATATTGGACGCGACTTCTGGCTTCCAATCAACAAAGGTGATGATTGAGTAAGAAAACCCGAAAACATCCCTTATATGAAAAACCAGAAAACCCCACATAGGAGAAAAGATGGTCCAATTTTGACTTTTTATATATGAAGGAATCTGGTCAAGATGACCGATTGGATGGATAGTACTCAAAAATATAATTTCGAAGATATATAGTACGTCAAAATTGGACTGTCGGATCTCTGCGATCGTCCCCCAAAAATCAACTTTTCCCGTACCCATGCCATGCATTGGCCAGCCTGTTGGAAACCTGGAAACATCCCCACCTACCAAAATACCCCAAAATTAGCCACCTACCCAAAAACCCTAAAAAATTGCATAGGAGGGAAGAGGGTCCAATTTTGACTTTTTTATATATGAAGGAATCCAGTCATGATGACCATACAGATGGATAATACTCAAAAATACAATTCTGATGATATATAGTACGTCAAAATTAGACCGTTGGATCTCCCGCAATCGTCCCTAAAAAATCATAATTCTTACATACGCACAGCATGCGCACTGGCCAGCCAACCCATAGCATAACCCCCCATACATGCCTGTGCACCCCCGTGTGCATGCCTGTGCTCCTCCGCGTGCAGGCCTGTGTACTCCCGAGTGTATTCCTATGTGCACCTGTGCACATGCCTGTGCGCCCCTGTGCCCATACTTGTGTGCCCTCGCATGCAGGCCTATGCGCCCCAACGTACATACCTAGATCTCTTACCCGCACACCCATGCACCACTGCCTACACACCTATGCACCATGGCCTGGGCACCCATGAACGTTTCTTGCCAGGCCTATACACCGTGCCTGTCATGCCCCATGCACCTTGACCCAGCCCCATGTGCCACTGTCAATGGCCGAGATTTGTATTCCACTGACTCTATGGGTGAAGAGAGAATCTCTTTCCCATTTATGCATATACACTACCCTGTTAGCGTACCCTACACTGTAACCTCCCATTGACAAAAAAAGAATCTTTTTACCTTATTGGCCCAAAAAGTTACCTTTTCTCCCATTGGCCTAAGAAAATCCCCCTCTCCCATTGGTCCAAATTTTTATACTTTCCTCCCATTAGTCTAAAAAACCCACTTTTTGTCCCCATTGGCTAAGAAAATTCCCCTTTCCCTCCCCATTGGTTTAAGGATCCTATAAATACCCACCCTACCTTTGGATTTGAACACCAAGATCACAACCCCAGAACCACCCTTGGAGAGAGGACCCCCTCCCTCTTTGAGTTTCTTCGGGTCTTCAGAGTGATCTTCATCAAGATCTAAAATCCTTTTCAGATCTTCGAAGTGTTCTTTGGGACTTTGAAGATTTTCAATCCATTTTTTGACAAAACAGTATTGTTTTTTTTAACTTCCCTCCTTTGAGTGTTCTTGGTTTTTACCAAAAGAAGAAATTACTCCCCCCTTGAAGTTCTTTGGGTCTAGGAAGAAATCTTTGTCAAGATCCAGAGTTCTGCTCTGATCTTCAAAGTGTTCTTCGGGGCTTTGGGGATCTTCAGTCCATTTTTAGGTCAATCTATTTTTTTTCCAAAAATAGTCATTCCTAGCGGTAGCTCTGCCCCAGTGCCCCTAGAATCTTTTCAAAAATAACCATTCACAACGGAAGCTCTTTCCAAGTGCCACCTCAGCCTAGCCCTCTCATAGTCTATCCCCAATGAAAGCTCTGTCCGAGTGCCACCTCAACCAAAACCCAGAAGTAGCTCATCCCTAGCAGCCTAGCCCTCCTATAGCCTATCTCTGGTGAAAGATCTATCCAAGTGCCACCTCAGCCAAAACCCAGACGTAGCTCATCCCTAGCGGAAACTCTACCAAAATGCCACCTTAGCCAAAACCCTGAAGTAGCTCATCCCTAGTGGAAGCTCTGTCAAAATATCACCTCAGCCTAAGCCCAAAAATAGCCTTCCCTAGCCGAAGCTCTATCCGAATTCAAAACCGAAAGTAACCATTCTTAGCTGGAACTCTGCCCGAATATTATCACAGTTAGCATCTCTCAAGAAAGGAACTTGGAGGTTAAGACCATCTTCCCATGAGCTAGGAGAATATCAAAACCAGTTAGTACTAGCATCAACCAAGGTATCTACCCCTCTTGACCCTAAATAGGGGTCAAGCTGAAGTATATTTTTCTACTCAAATTAGCATAATGTAGACTTTATATTGACCTTTTTTTAGTGTATATAATGATTTAAATTCAATTAGTATACATATGTGTGATAATCTAGCCATGCATACGGAATAGGAATAATTATGAAAAAAGTTCACTCTGAAGCATCTAGTAGGAAGACAGGTTGAACTGGGTAGATTGGGTGCCTAACATCTTCTCAACTCTACAACCTGACACTTACCCTAAATCTCTGGACCATACCAACTTTGGGCCCACTTCTTAGGAATTGGACCCACCCCTAGGTCCTAGGCCCATAATCCTAGGTGGCATGATCCCGATCCCTATATTGAACCATTATCAAATCCACATCTTGAATGACGAACTTTACACTCTTACGAAATAAGCCTTTATATATCTCCGAGTGGTAGTATAATGGTGTGGGGCCAGCAAGTAAAGCACACACAACACACCCTTTGCTCATGAAAGAGAAAGACAGGAGAAAGGACGGAACGCAAGTCCTTTTCCCCCTAAAAGGGGAAGAAGATATCATCTTCCGACTGCTACCCTCACAGTGGCAACTCCACTAGGGATAAATGTCAATCTTCTGAATTTAGATACTACCATTAAATGCAAGAACATTTTTCACTACATCTGTTTGAAAACATGTTTGGCTAATTCCATGTTCGTAATTATATTCATTAACCGCATCATGCATCGTGCTTGAGTGAAATCATTTGGCAAGGGACTCCCTGTCATGCCTACACCATTGGGGAGGTCAATGCATGTCATGGAGAGTACTCTGAGAGTAAATGGTACCCGTTTCCTATACAAGGGTGTGGGGTATTCTTAAATGGCGAGGATGTTCATAATTGTGCCAGCACCCTCGGGGAGGTCCATGCACTTTATGACATTCTGAGATCAAATGATGATATTCTTGCATTACACTTTTGCACACAATCACTCACAGTTCCACCACCCCGTGACCAGTTGCTTAACCTCATTTGTAGTCACGAGTAATGGGCAAGGACGTCACCCCCTTGATCTCGTACCTATGGGTATATCAAAAAGATCACATATCTTTAGTATATAGATCCTGTCAAGGAAGCTTTGTCGGTCCTATTGCATCCACCGCATGCTCGCGTCATATAGAAATAGATGGAGTATGTTAGGAACGTCACAAGCTAATCTATAGAATTTGTTTGTAGTCTTGAAAAAGAATTTTCCTATGATATATTCTAGTAAAAAAGAAGTGCTCTCCTAAGTGGGTTTCGGATAAAAGGTGTCCTTCCTCTTAGAAATGAAGTATGGATAATTTGGCATGCACAATCCGGACTGACTTCTGCCAAAGTCCCACAAAATGCCGAATTATCTAAAAGACCCGAGGAAACTCGGAGGAAGGTCACCTAGTGGGATAAGATTAAGGAAAGCATGACTTTATTGGCAAAGAATGTATTAATAGGGGTATTCCGGTCAAGCCATTTGTATGAATATCCCACTTAAGGCATTGAGTGGACTAGGGGCATCAACCCCTATCCACTCCCTATCATTAAGCAAACTAACTTTGGATGGATCATTAGTTGTTAATCTAGTGAATGTGTGACAAGTGGTTGGGAATTAAAGAATTCTAAAATAAACCACTTTTGGTTCAGGTACAATTCCACACCTCAAGTATTCTCTACGGTCCCTTTGGATACGTCAGGGTCATCGATTGATTCGCTTGTCTAGTATCACCTCCGTCGTCTCCTTAAGATTGTCTACCACCAAGTGATACAGTCTAGTTAGCATGGATCCACACAACCCGAATCACCCGAGCAAGCATAGGTCCATCCTGTAGAGACTTTGTAGACAAAGATGGTAGAAGTCAAGAGAGGAATAGCTTAGATATTGCATGCACTTCAAAACCCTCCCAGGTCTGAACCAACACAAGCCATAGGAGAGTTGGATCAGAATGGACCTACGGATCATCATGGAAATTCTTCCTGAGTTGACTCAGGAGAACCAGAGCAAGTTAGGCCAACCGGTCAGAGAAGAGTCTCACCTACCCATCTAAATGGTCAACGAGGAACCTACTCTAGGGTCCCTCCTCCCAGGGTAGTGATTGAAGACGAGGAAGAAGAGTTTATAGCACACATCCGGATGGAACCTCAAGAAATGGAGAGAGAAAGAAAAGTCAGAGAGTAGTTAGAAAAATTGGAAAATAGGCTCCGAACAGGGAAGAGTTCAAAAATCCAAGTAGTGGATTCAGATGAAATAAATTTTTTTCTAGGACTAAGATTCCTGAGAAGTTTATGTGGTAGACCGACAGATTTGATGGGTTAGGAGACCCCAAGGCTCATCTCAAAGTCTTCCTCAGCATCGCCAAGTCATGGCAACTTACAGACAACCAGATGGGCCAAGCCTTCATATTAACCCTATTTAAGCAGTTAGAGACTGCCCAAACTCAAAATTGGACAATAGTGGTGAAAGCCTTCACCAAGTAGTATTCGTATAATACCAAAGTGGATGTGAAATGTTGAGAGCTTGAGATGTTGAGACAACAATCTAGAGAAAGATTCACCGCCTTCTTGATGAGGTTTAGGGACAAGGCTGCCAAGATGGCAGATCGGCCTTCAGAAGTAGAGCAAGTAGAGATGTTGATTGAGAATTTATCAAAGCCTTATTATGATGTCCTTTACTATCAACATCTATATACTTTTGATGCCCTAATAGCCACCGGCACACGTGCGAAAAATAGAATTCTATCAACGATCTTCCAAAGATGCAGGAAAGAACACTAGAGTTGGACGGGGAAAGGGCCCCAAAACTAATATGGTAGGTGTGGTCCAACAATCAGTTTCTTCTATCACTCCTTCATGACCATTTGTGATACAAGCAGATACACACTCCCAGATGGCTCCTTGCCCAGAAACATAGTTTACTGATTTAGGAATTCCCATGATAGTAGTGTATGAAAATCTAAATAAACAAGGATTTCTAGGGATAGTGGCTCTAAGAGGGATCATGAATATTATGCTTACCACACTCAAAAAGGGCACAATACTGAAAGATGCATGGGTTTCCAACATGCAATTCAGGACTTAGTAGACGACGGGACTACTGAAGTCAAGATTAAGTGACCTCCCAATGTCAATACCACTTCACTTTCTGATCATGTGAAAAATCTAGATGAAGAAGCAACAGAGAGTGATCCCAAAAAGAGCCAGAGCCATGAGGACTCCCCAAAGGAAGGAGTCATCAGAAGAAGAACCAAAAGATCGGTCACCCTCCATTCATCCGTCCTCATCAACAAAAGAATCCACCACACTATACCTTTAACCTCCACCATATTACCAACCTCCACCGTATCATCAACCTTCATCACATTATCAAGGAGAAGGAATCTCCTCATCTTATCACCCCCAATCTTCATATCCTACCTCTCACATTACATCACCTTCATACCACCTCGCCTCATATCCCTCATCACCCTCATACTAATCCCATTCTCAAGGTTCGGTGTACAATCCAAAAGAAGGATGGACGGATGAGTACAATTAGATCATCAGCCTTCATCACATTATCAAGGAGAAGGAATCTCCTCATCTTATCACCCCCAATCTTCATATCCTACCTCTCACATTACATCACCTTCATACCACCCCGCCTCATATCCCTCATCACCCTCATACTAATCCCATTCTCAAGGTTTGGTGTACAATCCAAAAGAAGGATGGACGGATGGGTACAATTAGAAGGATATGCTTGCACTACCAGATTTCCCAAAGATGAATTTATCAATAGAATCAGTGAATACTTTAGAAGAAGGTCAAGAGGGTGATCCCATTTCTCTAATTGAGCCCACTATATCCTCAGAAGGGAACCCAGAGATGATTGGAGAAGTCACAGATGATCTTCTCAGAGTAGTAACCACATTGGCCATAGGGGAGCAGATTAAAGAGTACACCTCCCTGATCCATATAGCGAGTGACACAGAAGAGAATGAATCAGATGAAAAATCAAGAAAGGGAAATCAGTGAAGAAGAGAATGATGGACACGGCTCTAGCTCTCAAGATGATGATAAGTATTCAGACTGGGATGATTACCAGGGGCCTTGGCATAATAACAATGATGATGAATCAGGGTACTACACACCTAGGGATCTGGGAGGATATTCCATGTATGCAATCGGTGAGGATGACCCGATGGTTGATCTCTAAGATGTTATTCACTCGGCACTCTCAATTCACATAGAAGGGGAAGATCTGGCATGTGATTCAGAAGATAGTGAAGGACATGACTTTAGAAGGAGAACCAAACCCTATAGCAGAGCACATGGCTTATGTCTATAATCGTTTGATTGACATCAAACTAAGGTTGATGAGATTGATCAATTGTTAGGCAAAGTAGCCACCAGTGAACAATGCTACACTGAGTAGTTGATGTTCCTTGAAAAAGCAAGGGGCCACACTTGCAGAAATGATAGATACAATAGTTGCATGGATTTCTAATGCAGTCAAGAAGGTGTGATCCAAGGCTGTGGACATTTGTGGAGGACCTCAACCTCCTATCCCATATAGTAAAGAGGAATCTGAGGAAGAAGATCTAATGGTAGGGATAATTACCATAACAGACAGTAATGGTGAAGACTGTTATCCCACAAAAATTATTATAAAGAAATCGGTCAGTATAATGGAGACTCGAAGTGGGAGAGATTATAAGGGCAAGGCCCTAGTAGTGGATCAGTCAGAGGCTAATGAGGCCAAAACCAGTAGCTTGAAAAGAGAACCAGAGAATCCAGTCTTGGCTCAGCTCAAGAAGTGCCAAGCTAATATCTTAATTTGGGGATTGTTGATGGCCTCCCCTACACACCGTGAAGCATTCTTGAAGTCTCTTACCAACATGCAAGTGCAGATTGAGATAAATTCGACACATCTCGCATACATAGGGGGGGAAACATATGAGGTACAATCCTTGATGTTCTCAGATTTAGAGCTCCCCAAAGGAGCCTAGTACAACAGAGCTCTCCACATCACTATAGAATGTCTTGACAAGGTGGTTCCCTAGGTTCTCGTTGACAATGGGTCTGCCTTGAATGTTCTGCCCTTGAGATCGGCAAAGAGTATTGGCATCAACTTGGAAGAAATGAGGCCGACTACCCAAACCATATGGGCATATGACAATACCAAGAGGAAAATCCTTGGCATCCTCACCCTTATTGTAAAGATTGGCCTGGTGAAGTTTGATATTGATTTTCAAGTCATTAATATATCGGCATCTTTCAAAATGCTCTTAAAAAGGCCTTGGTTGCATAATGCAAAGGCAGTGTCCTCTAGTCTCCATCAAAAGATGAAGTTCATTCATGAAGAAAAGGTGATTACAATAGCCAGAGATACCGAAGTGGTTAATACCTTAGCCAATATTGAAAATGGGGAAGAACAAGACTAGGAAGTTCAACTAAGTGGTTTTGAGTTAGATACAACTTGTGCAGCCATTACCAAAGAGGTTCCAAAGGAAAAAACCTCAACTAACTATAAGGTCATCTAGAGTCTAGTGAATTAAATAATGAAGAATATGCAATATTTTCCTGGCATGGGACTAGGGAAATATCGTCAAGTTGTTCTAAAGTAGCTTAGTTTGGCAGTAAACAAAGGAAAGAATGGTCTCAAATACATTCCTCTGACCACCAAGGGACAGAAAGTATTGAGGATGGCTAGAAAAATTTCCGTCTCTTACTACCCTACTCTCAATGGATATTTTGTAAGGGAATGAGAGGATTTCCCTTTCTATGGAAATGTGGAGCCATGGTTCGATGAAACAGTCACAAATATGCAGCTAGGATTTGAAGTATTCTTCTAAGATGAGCTTGACTGGGTGACTCATTAGGTAGAACAATAGAAAATGCTAGTCAAAGAAAGTGATCAAGACAGTTGCATCACCGGGATAGCAAAATTGTACTGATTAAGAATGGTTCTTCATCTAGTAACCCTACAACAATGATCTAGTCAAAGGAGGCCCCAAGCCCCCTGGTACTCCTACAGAAAGAATGGGCAAAGGAGATAAGACTCATCTGGAGCTTACAATTTCCCACCAACCTGAAGAACCACATATGTTTGTTTCTGCAAAAACTAAGATCTCAAGAGCTATATAAGCTCAAGCCTAGGCCGTTCAGTGGAAGGAGCATATATGCAAAGTAAAGAAGAGCACAAAGAATGATGGTCTGTATGCACTGTGCCTGAATCAACTACAATGGGAAGACCCATAATGGTGGTCAGAGATGTGACTGAGGCACCAGGATGGCCTCAATCAGTAGGCTTAAAAAGTTAGACTTTATAGAAAGAAGATTAAGCAGCCTTCACCAATCCTCACCCCTCAGAAAGTTTAGCTTCCAAGAGCACGAGGTTGATCAGCTGGTATTTGTAAAGAAGTAGGCACCTACCCAGAAGAACCATTGCACCATTAAAGAAATAGCAGCAACTTTCTCAGAAGGAGAATAAGCCCCTTTGCCATGTCTCCTCATCCATCGAGCCAACGAACCACTCCTAAATTAGACTAGCATTGGAGAAGACTTCAAGTTTAGTCAACTAACCTGCATACCACTAATAAAAGCATCAAGTCATGTTAAGTCCGCCATTGAGTCAGTCACCAGGTCAGTAGTTGCGTCTATTGTTATGATTTCGTGTTGGCCTCCCCTCTCGAGGCAAGTCCAGAGTCCGTGTATGTCAAGTCTATTACTCCTTCTTTCATTAATGAAAT
>NW_024868092.1:0-9868 GCF_013358625.1 Macadamia integrifolia
AACCCATGTAATTTAAAAAAAAAAAAAGCAATAAAGGAAAAAAATGCTGAAATTAAAATAAAGTAAAAGAAAGGGGATAAAGCTAGAGAGAGACTCACAAGTAGGTTTCTCTACTTAGCCCGAGGGATGCATCATAATATGAGCTTCCCTACTTGACCAGAGAGTCACTCTTACAAGGGTTACTCTACTTGGCTTTAGGGAAAGGGAGACAATTAAAATAAAAGCAATAAATTGATGGTTCTATGGCTAGGAGGGGCAAAGCCAACACATACACTAGCCATGAACCTTGGGGGAAAGGGATAGCAATAATGTAACGACTGAAAATAAAAATCCTAAATTAAGAAAGAAAGGGTAGTCAGAAGAGGGAATGAGAGGGGGGAGAGAAGACTACTGAAGGAGCCTACTTACTTGAATCAATGCTTGAACTTGAAAAAAAATTGCTCCACGGCTCGTGATCTTGTCACCTAGATCTAAGCCTAGAACTATAACTTAAAAAATTACAACTCAATTGCATAAATCATAAACATAAAAAGAACTGAATAAAAATAAAAGAGTGCTTGCATTAATTGACATAAAAAAAACTATTACAAAAGTGATTAAAGCAAAAATAGAGAAGAACTAGAACTAAAGAGAGAGAGAAGAGAGAGAGAGAGCAACTAAAAAAAACTAGAAGAAGAATGAATTGTGTCTCCTCCTCTTACATGAGTTGTATTTATAGGGAATGGAGAGGTAGGGTAACAATTTTCTCTTTCCTAAAAGAGAGAAACCCACAATTGATTGTGAGATCTTTTGAGTCCAAAAGTGCTAAGATGGAGGAGAGAGAAGAGAGAAATAAATTTTGAGAAATTTCCTAAAATTTTTTGCTTATTTTCTTTCCTTTTTTTTTTCTAATTTATTTTTCTTCTTTTTTTCTCTCTCCTAGGGACGATTTTTTTTTCTTCCTTTGTGTGATTTGGACAATCTTTGGTGATGATGTGGAGGTTTGGTGATGATGTGGAGGAGAGAGAAGATTTGGACAATCTTTGGTTCTCCCTTTTTTTTCTTTCCTTTTTTTTTTCTTCTCTTCTTGCTTCCACGATTTTGCTTGCTTCTAATTTGATGTGGAAATCCCCTCCATGCCCTTAGTGCTTTAAGTGAGTGAAAAGCAGGAAATCTTCAACAAAATCCTCTAAAAAAAACAACCATGAGATTCGAACTTGAGACCTCTTGGTGAGCAAGGGAATTTTGTACACCATAGCTCACCAACTAAGCTAGGTAGCTGTTGTTACCAAAAACAAATCTTTAATCACTTAAGGATGTGGTCCATCGATCCTTGTTGGCATTTGGAGTATTCCTTGTACCTCTGGGACAATTGCAAACGGGCTGGTTCTGCATCTCGGTTCAGTTCTGATCCATTATTCTTTTTCTGACCCGAAAAAGAATAATCATTTGTACGGGTGACCAAACGAATGTGTACTTTTAATTGAACACGTCCATCTTGCTCAGAATTTCATCCTCTTCGCAACCATGGAAAGAAATAGGACCTCTTTACGTGTAAAATTGAAGATATAGCTCCCGATAGTCCTTAAGGCCTTGAAAATATAAAACCTGCAAAAAGAGAGTAAAACCCAAGGTAGCTCCATTCTAAATATGTAAAATGCATGTTTTACTACCCTAGATTTCACACATAAATGTGCTCATCAGAATTCCCCCACACTTAGACTTTGCTAGTCCTCGAGCAAAACAAAAAGAAAAAGAATAAAGATAAAAAAAACCTAACTCACTTTCGTAGGAATCACGGTTGCACTTAGCATGTGCAACAAGCCTTTAAACCCCTAGGTCACCCCTAGTGGACGAGTTGTGTCTCGTGGGTGTTTGCAGTGAATATACACCCAAAATTCAGAATAAACAAATCCCAACTTTGGCTAAAGGTAAGGCTCATACCGATCCGGAGCAAAGATAATTTCTCTTACAAGGGACCCCCACACTTGAACTTTTATTACCCTTTATCAATTCCAGGCACTAGCATATTTCTTAATTTGGAACTCACCTCGTCTCTTCCAAAACATCCTTATCTTAAGGCAAAACCACTTGTGAAGAAATAGGGAACCAATGACTAAGGCGTTGGAGTGTTTTTGACCAAACATGTTACCAAGCAATAATGACATTTGCACATTTTTTTTCTCTTTTTTTTTTTCTACTAATAAACTCTATTCTACTCCACTACTTTTGGCCTGAATGACATGGTGGAGCAAACACCAGACACCCAAGTTACTATGTAGCTTCACTTTTTGCATATGTCCACAAAGGCAGTGATGCTAGAGTTACTTCAGAAGTTTCCTCCCAAGGAATTTCGATCAAGACACCACGCTTCCTGAGGCGCAATGCCCTGTCTAGTTCCAAGGGAATCAACTCTTATTCTTCTTTATACCACATTTCACATTTCATTTAAAATTGTGCATTTGTCAACCCATGCCAAATTAAAAAGAAGGTCTCAACTCCAAATCAAAAGTACAAGGAACCCACAGACTTACATATGGTCCATCACCATAAAACAGGGGTCTCTTATTTTTCAAAAGAAAGTCCCATCTCAAGACACATGCTTGTTTCTTTCTTCTCAACAGGGTTTTTATACGTTCAAAATGGGTACCTTAATCAAAAATTTTATTTTCATACATCAAGCAACCGAATGGTATGATCATTAGCCAAAAGCCAAAGTAGGACTTCATCCTTAGCAAGCTCAAAAAATAAAAAGAAAAACAAACAGAACAAAGTGAAAAAAATAAAAATAAATAAATAAATAAAAACTGGTTTCCCTCCCCCACACTTAAATCATGCAATGTCCTCAATGCATGGAAAAAATTAAAAGCAAAGACAATGCAAAGGGGTCATACCTGAATAAAAGTTAGTCATCAGTATAAAGAGGTTCATGGAGATCCATGACCTCTTCACTACTAGTATTAGAAAACTCGAGGAACGGTTTCAAACGCTGACCATTAACCTTCGAAATTACCCCTGTTCCTGGATTCAAAATCTCCACAGCCCCATGGGGATATATATTATGGACAATAAATGGGCCATCCCATCGGGATCTAAGCTTACCAGGGAAAAGATGCAATCGAGAGTTGTACAATAAAACCTTATCACCAATTGCAAAAGATTTACGCAGAATGTGCTTATCATGGAAAGCTTTGGTCTTTTCCTTGTAAATCTTAGAACTTTCATAGGCATCATTCCTAAGTTCCTCCAACTCAGATAGTTGGAGCCTACGGTGAATTCCCGCATCAGACAAATCAAAGTTGAGCTTCTTGATGGCCCAAAAGGCCTTATGCTCCAACTCAACTGGTAAGTGACAAGCTTTTCCATACACCAAACGGTAGGGAGACTGACCAAGGTCGGTCTTGAATGCAGTCCGATGGGCCCACAAGGCATCAATGAGCCTAAGGGACCAATCCTTACGGTTGGGATTAACAGTTTTCTCCAAGATTTGTTTGATCTGCCTATTAGACACCTCCACTTGGCCACTAGTTTGGGGGTGATAAGGGGTAGATAACTTATGGGTGATCCCATACTTTTTCATTAAGGCCTCAAAAGGTCGATTACAAAAATGAGTACCCCTATCACTAATTATTGCACATGGTGCACCAAAACGGGAAAAAATGTTCTCTTTGAGAAACTGGATCACCACTTTGTGGTCATTAGATTTACAAGGTATGGCCTCTATCCATTTAGAAACATAATCAACGGCCAAAAGTATGTACAAATTCCCAAAGGAATTAGGGAATGGTCCCATAAAATCGATGCCCCAAACATCAAAGATCTCAACTACCAAAATAGGGTTGAGGGGCATCATGTTCCTTTTATTGATACGGCCAAAAGACTGGCAGGCAGGGCAAGCCTTGCAAAAATCAAAAGCATCTCTAAAAAGAGTGGGCCAATAAAATCCGCATTGGAGAACCTTTGCGGCAGTCTTCTTAGGTCCAAAGTGTCCACCACATGCATGATCATGACAAAAAGAGAGAATGGAATGTTGTTCATGATCAGGAACACATCGTCGGATAATCTGATCTGGACATATCTTAAACAAATAAGGATCATCCCAGAAAAAGTGCTTAACTTGGGAATGAAACTAAGAAGTTGACAATGTCGGCAAACCATGGTTCACTGGACATTGTAAATAATTGTTCATCTGGAAAGTTCTCGTTGACTGGAGAATCAACAGTCAAGGAATTGGGAAGCCGGGATAAATGGTCTGCAACTAGGTTTTCAACTCCTTTTTTATCCCTAATTTCTAAATCAAACTCTTGCAAAAGTAAAACCCACCTAATGAGACGGGCTTTGGCATCCTTCTTCTGAACTAGGTATCTGAGGGCAGAATGATTAGTATACACCACCACATGTGAACCAAATAAGTAAGACCGAAACTTTTCTAATGCAAACACAATAGCTAAAAATTCTTTTTCAGTGGTTGTATAATTGAGTTGTGCATCATTTAAGGTCCTACTAGCATAGTAAATGACAGTGGGCAACTTATTAATCCTTTGACCTAAAACTGCTCCTATGGCAAAATCCGAAGCATCACACATCAGTTTAAAAGGTTCAGTCCAAACAGGTGGTTGAACAATGGGTGCATTGGTCAACTCCTTTTTAAGTTGCTTGAAGGATTCTAGGCACTCTTTGGAAAGCTCAAAAGTTTGATCTTTGTCAAGTAATGAGGTGAGAGGTCGGGCTAACTGACTAAAGTTCTTAATAAACCTTCTATAGAAGCCTGCATGCCCTAGAAAAGACCAAACATCCTTAACAGATTGAGGATGTGGTAAATTATCAATTAAATCCACTTTAGCTCTATCTACCTTAATTCCCTCCTTGGATATTACATGGCCTAAAACAATACCAGATTTAACCATAAAATGGAATTTCTCCCAATTCAAAACCAAATTCTTAGATATGCACCTTTTCAAAACTAGGAAAAGATGATGAAGACATTCAGAATAGGAATTCCCATGAATTGAAAAGTCATCCATAAATACTTCTAAGAATTTTTTGACCATGTCAGAAAAAATGCTCATCATGCATCGTTGGAACGTAGCAGGGGCATTGCAAAGCCCAAAGGGCATATGCCTGTAAGCAAATGTTCCATATGGGCATGTAAAAGTGGTCTTATGTTGGTCCTCTAAAGCAATTGGGATTTGGTTATAGCCAGAATATCCATCAAGAAAACAATAGTATTCATGTCCAGCTAACCTCTCTAACATCTTATCAATGAATGGCAATGGGAAGTGGTCCTTCCAGGTTGCCGCATTTAACTTCCTGTAGTCAATGCACACACGCCATCCTGTTTGGACACGGGTAGGGATCAACTCATTATTGGCATTAGGAACTACAGTCACACCAGACTTCTTAGGCACTACGTGAACTGGGCTTACCCATTGACTGTCAGAAATAGGATAAATTATTCTATGATCCAAGCACTTTAGGATCTCTTTCTTAATGGCTTCCATCATCACTGGGTTAGCTCTTCTTTGGGGTTCCGTGGATGGTTTGGAATCCTCCATAAAATGTATATGATGTTGCACAATGGAAGGGCTTATACCTTTGATATCAGCCATGGTCCAACCTAGGGCTTCCTTATTATCTTTTAACACTTTAAGTAACTCCTCTTCCTGGCTAGAAGTCAAATTTGAAGAAATTATTACAGGAAGAGTTTGGTCTGGCCTTAGGAAAGCATATCTCAAATTAGATGGCAACTCCTTAAGATCTAGCTTAGGGGGTTCAACTATGGAAGGTTTGGGAATGGAATTGGAAAGGGGTCCTAAGGGCTCCACAAGTGTGTGAAGACTCAAGACTTCAGAAAAGAAATTTTCACTATCATCATCCAATTCATCCATACACTCTTGGAATTCTGAATCAAAATCAATATCAAAGTTGGCAACTAAATCATCAAAAAAATCCAAAAAAATCCTCAAGCATATTGATCTCTTCTTCCATATGTGGTTGCTTGCCAATCCTAAACATGTTAAACTCAACAGTTTGGTTACCAAAAGATAATTTTAGGAAACCATTCCGGCAATTGATTATGCATTACTGATAGCCAAGAATGGTCTTCCTAGAATTATTGGGATCTCATCCTTGGTTGAGAAGGGCTTAGTATCTAACACAATGAAATCAACAGGAAAAATAAATTCCCCCACCTTTAATAAGACATCCTCAACCATCCCTTTAGGAATCTTAACAGACCTATCTGCCAATTGAAGAGTAGTTCCAGTGGCTTTCAATTCTCCCAATCCTAGTTGCTTGTACACATGGTAAGGTAAAAGATTCACACTTGCACCAAGGTCAAGTAAGGCATGCTCAATATAGGTGTTGCCTATGACACAAGATATGGTAGGGCTCCCTGGATCCTTATACTTGGCTGCTATGGGCTGAGTAATTATGGAACTAATGTTACCTGCCAAGAACGTCTTTTTGGGCACACTAGTGATACGTTTTTGAGTACATAAATCTTTTAGTACCTTTGCAGGCGGGGATCTGGGATATGGCATCCAAAAGAGGGATGTTCACTTCTACCTTTTTGAAGACTTCTAAAATTTTATCCATGGAAGCAGTCTTCTTTTTGTTTACCAAGCGATTAGGAAATGGGACAGGATGAACATAAGGACTGTTAGGGATTTGTCCCTGTTCAGAAGAATCATTTTTTGTTTCCTCAACCAAATCATCTTTAGTTTCAGAAAAATCTTTAGGTTCATCAGACGAACCTGGAACAAGAGGCACACTTGTGTCCTCAACTGAAGGAGAGTTAACAGGAGTAATAGATGAGGAAGATTTAGGAACGCTCTGTTGGTACTCTCTACCACTCCTAAGGGCATAAACAACATTACATTGGTTAGAGGGCCCTTGTTGGGTCTGACCTTGTACTATATTCAGTGGTGCATTAGTTGATGTTTGTGAACTAATAGGTTGATGATGCCTAGGGTTAGGCTCCGGTTGACTAGGTAAAGTTCCTTTCTCCCTCTCACACATAATTGAGACAACTTGAGTGAGTTCTCTTGTAAGATTTTGATGGCTTGTCATGAGGAGGGCCATATTTTTTTTCAAGTCGCTTATTCTACTTGCCTCTCAAGTGTTGGTAAACCAAGGGGGTTGCTGATAAGTTGATAGGAGAGGGGCCCTAGGAAAACTAGCCTAAGGTCCTACATTTGACCTAGAAAAAGTATTTTGAGAAAAAGATTGTTGTGCAAAGGGAGGCCTTTGGAGTCCTGGTTGACCTTGATTATGGAAATTGGAAGGCCCTGCTTGGTTGCCCTGATTCCAAGAGAAATTTGAGTGATTTCTCCATCCTGGATTATAAGTATTACTATATGGATTATTCTGGTATAAGACATTAATACTATCATTAGAAGTGCCCCCAGAGGTGTTGGGGCATTCTTCTAGGAGATGTCCAGGGGACTGGCACCAAGCACAAATCTTAACCAAATTGACAGATGATGGCTCTCTAGAACAATAGCTTTAATTCTCTTGATTAGGCTATCCAAATGGGCTTCCTTGGCTACTATCCCATCCACAAAATATCCTTTTCCTCCTATGGTTCTTTCACTCTCTTGGGTTGATTCCCACTCACGGGTTTTGTCAACTAAGTCAAGTAAGAATTCCCATGCCTTTCCTTCATCTGTAAAGGATGTGAATCCCTCAGGGCACATAGACTCTATCATTTGTTTAGTTGGGTAATCAATACCCTCATAATTTATTTGACATAAATGCCATAGGTCTAGGCCATGGTGAGGGCATTCTTAGAGTAGATCCTTGAATCTCTCTATAAGTTTGGAAAATGACTCACTAGACTTTTGCCTAAACTGAAGGATATCACTTCTAAGCTTATTGGTCTTGTGAGTTGGAAAAAACTTCTTAAGGAAGACAACTGTGAACTGTTCCCATGAGGTTATAGAATTTGTGGGTAACCCATACAACCACTTCTTAGCTTGGTCTTTCAATGCAAAAGTGATAAACCTAAGCTTAACAGCATCATCAAAAAGCTGTTGGATCTTAATTAGAACACATACCTCTTCAAATTCCTTTAGAAATAGGTATGCATCCTCAGAGGTTAACCCATGGAAGTGGGGCAACATAGTGATGTATTGAGATTTGAGTTCAAAATTATTGCCCTGGGCTTGTGGTAGAACTATGCAGGAAGGTTGGGCTGTTCTAGCAGGGTAGAACCTATCTTTCAGAAATTTAGGTGAAGGGTTTTGCTGTTGGTCTCCCATATTGAAGGGTTTTAAAGAGAGCAAACGTATAGGGTCACTACTTGTTGGATCTCTTCTTTCTAACCGATTCTTAATATTATGTACCCACCTAACACTCATGCAATAGAAAACTACCCACAACTAAAGTAAGACAAGCACAAAAGAATGGATAGCAAAAATTTTTTAATGATTTTTTTGATTTTTTTGAATTTTTTTTTTGGCTTTTTGGGAGCTTACCGGTAGGGATCCGGGGTTGCTCAGGTCAATTCCTGAGGTACTGCTACAGGGCGAAACCTGTCTTTATCATACTGTGAGGCATGGCGACCTCCACTGATACAACTATTATTGCAAGTTGTTCTTCTCAGGATTTCAACAAAAGAAAAGAAAAAATATAAAACAAAACAAACAAAGCACTCCGATTTACTAAAAGAAAGTGAAAAATAACATGGAACTGTCTCCCCGGCAACGGCGCCAAAAACTTGTTTGAGATTTAAAATGTAACCGCAAGCGTACGAATCAGTGTAGCTACGGGTCGAACACAGGGAGAGCAACCACTTTATTTTTTATTTCTTTTAGTAATGCGAAAGTGAACTGATTAATGGTTGTGATCTAATTCTAATTACCGTCCTAAAAATAACGTCCTAACCATTCGTCATCTAAGAATTTAAAGACGCAAGCCACGCAATTAAAATTAAATAAATAAATAACTGAAAATAAACAACCCACGCAATTAAAAAATAATAATAATAAAGAAAAAAAATAAAAGCTGAAATAAAAATAAAGTAAAAGAAAAGGGGATAAAGCTAGAGAGAGACTCACAAGTAGGTTTCTCTACTTAGCCCGAGGGATGCATCATAATATGAGCTTCCCTACTTGACCAGAGAGTCACTCTTACAAGGGTTACTCTACTTGGCTTTAGGGAAAAGGAGACAATTAAAATAAAAGCAATAAATTGATGGTTCTATGGCTAGGAGGGGCAAAGCCAACACATACACTAGCCATAAATCTTGGGGGAAAGGAATAGCAATAATGTAACGACTGAAAATAAAAATCCTAAATTAAGAAAGAAAGGGTAGTCAGAAGAGGGAATGAGAGGGGGGAGAGAAGACTACTGAAGGAGCCTACTTACTTGAATCAATGCTTGAACTTGAAAAAAAAATTGCTCCACGGCTCGTGATCTTGTCACCTAAATCTAAGCCTAGAACTATAACTTAAAAAATTACAACTCAATTGCATAAATCATAAACATAAAAAGGCTGAATAAAAATAAAAGAGTGCTTGCATTAATTGAAATAAAAAAAACTATTACAAAAGTGATTGAAGAAAAGATAAAAAAGAACTAAAACTAAAGAGAGAGCAAGAGAAAGAGAGAGCAACTAAAAAAAACTAGAAGAAGAATGAATTGTCTCTCCTCCTTTTACATGAGTTGTATTTATAGGGAATGGGGAGGTAGGGTAACAATTTTCTCTTTCCTAAAAGAGAGAAACCCACAATTGATTGTGAGATTTTTTGAGACCAAAAGTTCTAAGGTGGAGGAGAGAGAAGAGAGAAATAAATTTTCTATAATTTTTTTCTTGTTTTCTTTCCTTTTTTTTTTTCTAATTTATTTTTCTTCTTTTTTCTCTCTCCTAGGGACGATTTTCTTCTTC